>NC_053027.1:357848630-358045990 GCF_003073215.2 Triticum urartu | reverse complement strand
AGGATTCCTCGGACATGTTATATCTGGAGAAGGTATAGCAGTAGATCCCTCTAAAGTCGAAACCGTGACCAAGTGGGAAGCACCAACAACAGTTGGAGAGATCCGGAGTTTTCTTGGACTCGCAGGATACTACCGGAGATTTATTGAGAATTTCTCAAAGATTGCAAAGCCTATGACGGAGTTGTTGAAGAAGGATACTAAGTTCAAATGGACAGAGGATTGTGAGGCAAGTTTCCAGGAGTTGAAGAAACGTTTGGTTACCTCACCAGTGTTGATTTTGCCAGATCAAACCAAGGATTATGAGGTGTATTACGACGCTTCACGTCGAGGACTTGGAGCAGTGCTTATGCAGGAAGGAAGAGTTGTTTCGTATGCTTCACGACAACTGAAGCCCCACGAATTGAATTACGCTACGCATGATTTGGAGTTAGCAGCCGTAGTGCATGCACTGAAGACATGGAGACATTTCCTCATTGGAAATCATTGTGAGGTGTACACGGATCATAAGAGTTTGAAGTACATTTTCACACAGAAGGAGTTGAACCTCGGACAAAGGAGATGGTTGGAGATTATCAAGGATTATGATATGAAATTGCAGTATCATCCCAGAAAGGCTAATGTAGTAGCTGATGCATTAAGCCGCAAGAGCCATGTCAATACACTAATGACGGGAGAAATACCCAAGGAGTTAGCAGAAAATTTTCGTGAACTATGTGTGGAAATAGTTCCGAGAGGCTATGTAGCAGCACTAGAGATTCAGTCAACTTTGATGGATAGAATCAGAGAAGCTCAGAAAATGGACAAAGAGATTGCCGCTATAAAGGAGAAACTGAGCAAAGGAAAAGCTAAAGGATTTCGAGAGGATGAGCACGACATCCTATGGTTTGAAGACCGTGTTTACGTGCCCAATGACCCGGAGATCCGAAAGTTGATTCTGCAAGAGGCACATGACTCAGCATATTCGATTCACCCAGGAAGTACCAAGATGTATTTGGATTTGAAGGATATTTTCTGGTGGACCGGAATGAAAAAGGATGTTGCGGAGTATGTAGCAGTTTGTGATGTATGTCAGAGAGTAAAGGCAGAGCATCAGAAGCCAGCAGGATTGTTGCAACCATTGCCGATACCCGAGTGGAAGTGGGATAAGCTAGGTATGGATTTTATCATGGGATTGCCAAGGACTCGTTCAGGCTATGACTCGATTTGGGTTGTAGTTGATCGATTGACAAAGGTAGCACATTTCATCCTAGTAAAGACCACTTACACCAGTGCTAAGTTGGCAAAGATATACATGACCAGAATCGTATGTTTGCATGGAGTTCCGAGGAGCATCATATCGGATAGAGGAACCCAGTTTACCTCAAAATTCTGGAAGCAGTTGCATCAGACTTTAGGTACCAGGCTAGAGTTTAGTACAGCTTTTCACCCGCAGACAGATGGACAGACCGAGAGAGTCAATCAGATTTTGGAAGATATGCTGAGAGCTTGTGCGCTAGATTATGGATCTAGTTGGGACGATAATTTGCCGTATGCAGAGTTTTCTTATAATAATAGCTATCAGACGAGTTTGAAGATGGCACCTTTCGAAGCTTTGTACGGAAGGAGGTGCAGGACACCGTTGTTCATGGGACGAAGTTGGAGACCGCCAGTTGTTTGGACCAGATCTGATCAAAGAGTCTGAACAGAAAGTGAAGTTGATTCGCGATAGGCTCAAGGTAGCCTAGTCCAGGCAGAAGAGCTACGCAGATTCTAAACGCAAGGAGACAGTTTACGAAGTTGGAGATAGAGCTTATCTTCGAGTATCCCCACTTCGAGGGATTAAGCGCTTTGGAGTTAAGGGGAAGTTAGCGCCACGATTTGTAGGACCATATCGAGTTTTGGAGCGTATGGGAGAAGTGGCCTACAAGTTGGAATTGCCAGAAGGATTGGCCGGAGTGCATGATGTGTTCCACGTTTCTCAGTTGAAGAAGTGTCACGCAGAGATGGCTGGCATACCTTTGAGAGACACAGTGCCATTAGAAGCAATTCAGTTGGATAACAATTTGACCTATGAGGAGAAACCAGTCAAGATCCTCGAGTTTGCCAGCCGAGTTACTCGCAGCAAGGTTATCAAGTTTTGCAAAGTTCAGTGGATCCACCACACGGAGGATGAAGCCACCTGGGAGCGAGAGGAAGATTTGCTCAAGGACCACCCTCACCTATTTTCTAGCCAACCCGAATCTCGAGGGTGAGATTCATCTTAAGGGGGGTAGGTTTGTAACATCCCAAATTTTCAATTTGAAATGTTATACATTAGGTCATCATGCATATCATATTTTATTTTGCTTTTGGTTTTGATCCTAGAAAATCCTAAGCAACTCAAGGACCCACGGAGAGAGTTGGGGATTTCGTTATTTACATATTTGAGTTTTCTCAAAATTATGTAAACAGGATCATTTGATTTTATTTATTTTATAATCAATTATTTCTATTACAAAAATATAAGAGAGGGAATAAAATGACTTTCCCAAAATATAGAAATATTGAGGATTTAATAAAAAAATCAAATAAGATTTATTTCGGAGTTTTTCGGTATTTTTATTGAATTTAGGAAAAATGTGCATTTTTCAAAGTTGTAGTTTGGGCCCAGATAAATGTTCACTTTATCGGGCTTGATTTTAGAAACCCGGCCAAATTTATTTCGTGATTTTTGGAGTCCGTTTAGTATTTCTTTTTATTTTTCTTTCGAGCGGATTTAAAAAAAAACGGAACCGACTTCGGGCCGTACCCGGCCAGGACTCCCTGGCCTGGGGCCTTTATAAGCCACCCGAGGCCCGACCGAGAGAGCCGCCCCAGCCCAGCCGAAACCCTAGCCGCCGCCGCCGGAGCGCGCGCCTTTCGAGGTTTGCCGCTGCCTCATTTTCCGTGCTGTTTTTTTAAAAAAAAATTCTGTTCGTCGTTTTTCTTTTTCGTCGGATTTTCCGCGGTTATTTTCTGATCGCGATTTCTGATCCGATTTTCGTTTTAGTATAACTTTTCATTCGTTTATCGGAATCAGGCGATTCAAGCGCCTGGAGTTTTGTCTCGAAACCCTCTTTCCGAATAATCAACTTAAACATGTTTTTGCTACTGTAAAATTGCCCTAGATCCAGATTACTAGAACGAAGTTGTTTTCTTTCGCCGTTTGATTTCTTTTGCTTCGTTCGATTTGATTCTTTTTGCCAACCAGGGTTCTTAAGTAGAACTTTCTGGTTAGATCTTCTATTTGAGTTTTACCTGTGCATTAGATGAGTACTTATTGTATGCTTGTTGTTTGTCTGCGATAGAATACCCGGAGTGCGCTGCTTGTTACTTCAAATCTCTAGGTTTCGCGGATCATCAGCAAGGCAAGTAACACTTTGATCATACCTTTTCTACAACCCAGTTTTATTGCATTAGATCAATCCTCACACATTGCATGATTAGGATCAAATTAAATTGTGGGATGGGAAGTAGATGAGGTAGTACCTATTACCTGTTTATTATCAAACCTTTGGGAGTTACTTCTACGTTTGCTTATTATGCCATGCTATGCTAGTAGACGTGGATTGGGTGAGTGATATCCATGACAGATGTGAGATTGATAATTAAGGGTTTATCTAAGGTGGCAACTTAACACACATCTGGGTGGATTGAGGCACCTGGGGTTACCAGGACTTTCCTGTTTTTCTTTGGACCGCCACCCAGGCTCAAAGGGATCATGAGATTATTCATACTAGAAACTTCCGTGTGCAGCCACAAGCCATTATGGGCTCTGGCATAGTTGACTAAGTTGTGCGAACTCTTACGGGTAGACTAGCAGATGTAGGGGAAAGTAGGTGTACAGGTCTACCCACATGTAAGGTGCTAGCGCTTCTGAAAGACCGTGTCTACGTCATCCGTCTTCTCAAACACCCTGTAGTGCGAGAAACCAAACGGAGGCGATCGAGTCTTGTGGGGAAAAGTGCGCAAACCTCTGTAGAGTGTAATAAACTAATCATGGTTAGCCGTGTCCCCGGTTATGGACATCTTGAGTATCTAGTACCTGGATTATCATGTGAATCTCAACATGTTACTCTAAAATAAATTTTGTGGGATTTTAATGATGTTACTTAATTGGGATTGAGGATGCTGTCAACCATTCTCAATGTTTAACAACCACCATGATAGTAATGAATTTTATTCCTTTGAAGTAGGGAAAAATTGGCTTTACGCAAAAACTGTAACCATAGAGCTTTCCACCAGCCAAATATGCATATAGTATAGCTGTTTCATTCCATTACTCTCTATGTGTTACCTTGCCAGCATATTCCATGTGCTGACCCGTTTTCGGGCTGCAACATTAATGTTGCAGACTTTTCAGACGATGATTAAGGAGTTTTTAGGTCGTGGTTCTATACTCATTGATGCCGTTGGAGTTGATGGACTCACTTATCTTCCAAGCCTTCCGCTGTTATCGTTATTAGATGGCCTTAAGCCATATTTATTGTAATAAGTTCTCTTTTGAGACATTCGATGTAATAAGTGTGTGATTGCTACTCTGCTATAAATCCTCCGAGTACTGTGTGGTGTCAGCATTACTGATCCAGGGATGACACCGGAGCACAGAGATCAGACTGTTTGAGGTCTGGCCGCTATAGAGATGGTATCAGAGCACACGCTGACTGTAGGACACGACCACTAAGCTAAAGACCTAGATCACTACTCACTCTCTTCTCTTCTGACCTCTCATCTTTTCTATTCTTTAGGATGGCAGATGCAAGGAACAAGTTTATGCAACCGGATGAAGATGCACCCTTTGGACGCCACTTGAAGGAAGTCACTAGATACCTGAACATAGGAGTACCAAGCTTCAGGGAACCTACAACGCCACTTTGCCTGAAGATGAGCGCTGGATGATTCAAGTTCAAGTTCCAGGAAGGACGTTCATGCCAGTCACTGAGCCCATAGAAATTTCTTTTGATGCACCAACTTGGAGTCTAGGAAAGAGCATGGCAGCTCACATCACAATGGGACGCATTGGAGAAGTCTACCGCAAGGATCTCAGGGATACTATCTACCAGATTTGTGGGCGCCGAGATGAACACTAGGAGATGATCAGCACCAGAAAGGATAGATCAATTGCAGCTTTTATCCAAGAGTTAAACTAGCACATTCGACGACAGGAGAACCAGATGTGCGCCAACATGATAGATCTGAAGAAGGCTAAGACCAGAATCAAGGAACTGGAGGAAGAACTCAAGGCTACACGTGAAGATTATGAAGAGGAAATTGAAGTATTGGTGGATAATAATGCCGACCTAACAAAGAAGTTTGGAATACTTATGGGAGGCCCGACTCCAGTAGAGGAAGACGAAGAACCCAAGGAGATTAGCCCGGAAGACTACATCATCATCGACGGCACCAACTTGGAAGCAGATAGTAGCGATGATGACTATGTTGATGAAGCTGGAGCAGATATTATGGAGTAAACAACCGTAAAATATTTCTAATAGACCACCTCACCAGTAGTAGTAGTCCACCATGTAAATATAGTAGTCCAAGCACTTTTGCGATAGTTAGATCGATTGTATGCCTTTGGTTGATTGATTGAAGTGAATTTTTTGCTTTTGCCTCATGTGCATATGGGTAGTGTTTTCTCTTTAGACCCTCTCTATTCTTATATCTCATCTTTTCTAAACCCTCAGATGCCTCCAAGACGTGACCCCGAATTTGCCTTTCCACCGGAGCTCACCCAGTTGATCCAGCAGCAGAACACATTGATGCAGTTGCTAGTCCAGAATCAGAATCAGGGGAACAACAACAACAACCCACCACCACTATCACCACCTATTGACCACTTAGCCCATTTTCTTAGGCTGAATCCGCCGGTGTTTTCCATTAGCACCGAGCTGATAGTAGTAGATGATTGGCTCCGCAAGACAGCTAGGGAGTTGACCACAGCAGGATGCACAGATGCGGAGAAGGTGAAGTTTGCTGCACATCAGTTAGAAGGACCCGCAGCATCATGGTGGGAGAATTTCGCAGCCACATTCCCAGTCGACACTGTCACATGGGACCAGTTTCAGCAGGCTTTCCGTACTGCCCAAGTTTCAGCAGGAGCTATGGCCATGAAGAAGCGTGAGTTTCATAACTTGCGCCAAGGAGGACGGATAGTTGGCCAGTATGTGGAGGAGTTTAGTAAGCTAGCACGTTATGCCCCAGATGGCGTTGCTACGGATGCAGCTAAACAAGAGAAGTTTCTGGAAGGACTGAATGATGAGTTGAGCATGCAGTTGATGGTAGCCACCTTCAACAACTACCAGGAGTTGGTAGATCGTGCTCTTATGATTGAAGGGAAGCAGCAGCAAATTGAGAATCGCAAGAGGAAGTATGGACAAGGAAAGTACAATTCAGGAGCTCAGCAGAAGCCACGTTTTACCCCTAGACCGGGAGGACATTTTCAGCATACCCATGGGGGAGGTAGCTCGCACAATCAAAATGGCACTAAGAATGGTAATGGCAATGGAGGAAGCAACGGCCAGAACTGCACCAACCCATCAACCCCAGCCAAGAAGGACTTGAGCCAAGTCACTTGCTATAAGTGTTCGAAGCCAGGACATTATGCAAATGAATGTCCTGAAGGCCAAAATGGCAATGGAAGTTCTGGGAAGAAACTGAACCCTTTCAACAGGGGACAGGTGAACCACGTTAGCGTGGAGGAGGTTGAAGCTCAGCCCGATGTAGTAATAGGTAAGTTTTTGGTTAAGTCATTTACTACACTCGTTCTTTTTGATACTGGTGCATCGCATTCATACATCTCAAGGGGATTTGTGGATAAGTATAACCTACCAACCCAAGCCCTTAGGTCACCCATGTTAGTAACCTCACCAGGAGCAGAGTATGTGGCTAGTCTATGGTGTGATCGGTTACCATTAAGGATTGGTAACTATGTTTTTCCCTCAGACCTAGTAGTATTGGAATCTCAAGGATTGGATGTGATATTAGGCATGGATTGGTTATCAAAGTATGAAGGGAATATTGAGTGTGCTAGTAAGTCAATTTTGCTTACCACACCAGAAGGGAGAAGGATCAAGTATGTATCTCGGCATGTGCCAAAGAGGACCCAAGTAAATTGCCTAACAGGAGTTGTGCAGGAGGAAGTACCAGTGGTAAGGGATTTCCCTGATGTATTTCCAGAAGAGTTGCCAGGCATGCCACCAGATAGAGATATTGAGTTTTTGATTGAGCTATTGCCAGGCACTGGGCCAATATCAAAAAGACCATATAGGATGCCAGCAAAGGATTTGGTGGAAATTAAGAAGCAGATTAAGGAGTTACTAGATAAGGGATATATTCGCCCAAGTTCTTCGCCTTGGGGATCGCCAGTACTTCTAGTGGAGAAGAAGGATGGATCGTTAAGGATGGTTGTTGATTATCGAGGATTGAACAAAGTAACGATCAAGAACAAGTACCCACGACCGATGATCAACGATCTGTTTGATCGATTGCAAGGAGCTAAAGTATTTTCCAAGATCGATTTGCGATCAGGATACCACCAGTTGAAGATTCGAGAATAGGATATTCCGAAGACAGCTTTTACCACCAGGTATGGGCTATATGAGTATACCGTTATGTCATTTGGTCTGACTAGCGCGCCTGCCTATTTTGTGAACATGATGAACAAAGTGTTTATGGAGTTTTTGGATAAGTTCGTCGTAGTGTTCATGGATGATATCCTGGTATATTCGAAGAATGAAGAGGAGCATAAGGAGCATTTGCGTTTGGTACTTGGAAAGCTCAGAGAACACCAATTATATGCCAAGTTCAGCAAATGTGAGTTTTGGTTGAAGGAAGTAGGATTCCTCGGACACATTATATCCGGAGAAGGTATAGCAGTAGATCCCGCTAAAGTTGAAACCGTGACCAAGTGGGAAGCCCCAACAACAGTTGGAGAGATCCGGAGTTTTCTTGGACTCGCATGATACTACCGGAGGTTTATTGAGAATTTCTCAAAGATTGCGAAGCCTATGACGGAGTTGTTATAGAAAGATACCAAGTTCATATGGATGGAGGAGTGTGAGGCTAGTTTTCAGGAGTTGAAGAAACGCTTGGTTACCTCATCAGTGTTAATTTTGCCAGACCAGACCAAAGATTATGAGGTGTATTGTGACGCTTCACGTCGAGGACTTGGAGCAGTGCTTATGCAGGAAGGGAGAGTTGTTTCATATGCCTCAAGACAACTGAAGCCCCATGAGTTGAATTATGCCACGCATGATTTGGAGTTAGCAGCCGTAGTGCATGCATTGAAGACATGGAGACATTTCCTCATTGGAAACCATTGTGAGGTGTACATGGATCATAAGAGTTTGAAGTACATTTTCACACAGAAGGAGTTGAATCTCAGAAAAAGGAGATGGTTGGAGCTTATCAAAGATTATGATATGAAATTGCACTATCACCCTGGAAAGGCTAATGTAGTAGCTGACGCGTTAAGCCGTAAGAGCCATGTCAATACGTTAATGATGGGAGGGATACCCAAGGAGTTAGCAGAAAATCTTCGTGAACTATGTGTGGAAATAGTTCCGAGAGGCTATGTAGCAGCACTAGAGATTCGGTCAACTTTGATGGATAGAATCAGAGAAGCTCAGAAAACTGACAAAGAGATTGCCGCTATAAATGAGAAACTGAGCAAAGGAAAAGCTAAAGGATTTCATGAGGATGAGCACGATACCCTATGGTTTGAAGACCGTGTTTACGTGCCCAATAAACCGGAGATCAGGAAGTTGATTTTGCAAGAGGCACACGATTCACCGTATTCAATTCACCTAGGAAATACCAAGATGTATTTGGATTTGTAGGATATTTTCTGGTGGATGGGAATGAAGAAGGATATTGCGGAGTATGTAGCAGTTTGTGATGTATGCCAGAGAGTAATGGCAGAGCATCAGAAGCCAGTAGGATTGTTACAACCATTGCCGATACCCGAATGGAAGTGGGATAAGTTAGGCATGGATTTTATCACGGGATTGCCCAGGACTCGTTCAGGCTATGACTCAATTTGGTTTGTAGTTGATCAATTGACAAAAGTAGCTCATTTCATCCCTGTAAAGACCACTTACACTAGTGCTAAGTTGGCAAAGATATACATGACCAGAATAGTATGTCTGCATGGAGTTCCGAGGAGTATCGTATCAGATAGAGGAACCCAGTTTACCTCAAAGTTCTAGAAGCAGTTGCATGAAACTTTGGGTACCAGGCTAGAATTCAGTACAACTTTTCATCCATAGACAGATGGACAGACCGAGAGCGTAAATCAGATTTTGGAGGATATGCTGAGAGCTTGTGCGCTAGATTATGGATCTAGTTGGGACAATAATTTGCCATATGCAGAGTTCTCTTACAACAACAGTTACCAAACCAGTTTGAAGATGGCCCCTTTCGAAGCTTTGTACGGAAGGAGGTGCAGGACACCGCTGTCGTGGGACGAAGTCGGAGACCGCCAGTTATTTGGACCTGACTTGATTAAAGAGTCTGAACAGAAGGTGAAATTGATTCGCGATAGGCTCAAGATAGCCCAGTCCAGACAGAAGAGTTATGCAGATTCTAAACGCACGGAGACAGTTTACGAAGTCGGAGATAGAGCTTATCGTCGAGTATCTCCACTTCGGGGAACAAAGCGTTTTGGAGTTAAAGGGAAGTTAGCGCCACGATTTGTAGGACCATATTGAGTTTTGGAACGTATGGGAGAAGTGGCCTACAAGTTGGAATTGCCCGAAGGATTGTCAGGAGTACATGATGTGTTCCATGTTTCTCAGTTAAAGAAGTGTCACGCGGAGATGGCTGACGTACCGTTGAGTGATACGGTGCCTTTGGAAACTATTCAGTTGGATAACGATTTGACCTACAAGGAGAAACCAGTTAAGATCCTCGAGTTTGCCAGCCGAGTTACTCGCAGCAAGGTTATCAAGTTTTGCAAAGTTCAGTGGAGCCACCACACGGAGGATGAAGCCACCTGGGAGCGAGAGGAAGATTTGCTCAAAGACCACCCTCACCTATTTTCTAGCCAACCCAAATCTCGAGGGCGAGTTTCATCTTAAGGGGGTAGGTTTGTAACATCCCAAATTTTCAATTTGGAATGTTATACATTAGATCATCATTGCATATCATATTTTTGCATTTTGGTTGATCCTAGAAAATTCTACGCAACTCAAGGACCCATGGAGAGAGTTGGAGATTTCATTATTTTCATATTTGAGTTTTCTCAAATTTTGAGAATAGGATCATTTGATTTTATTTATTTTATCATCAATTATTTCTATTACAAAAATATGAGAGAGGGAATAAAATGAATTTCCCAAAATAGAGAAATATTGAGGATTTAATAATAAAATCAAACAAGATTTTTTTCCGGTGTTTTATTTGAATTTAGGAAAATGTGCGTTTTTCAAAATTGCATTTAGGCCCCAAATAAATGTTCACTTTGTCGGTCTTGATTTTAGAAGCCCGGAAAAATTTATTTCGGGATTTTTGGAGTCCGTTTAGTATTTCTTTTTATTTTTTTCCGAGCGGAAATAAATTAAAAAAAACGAACCGACCTAACGGGCCGTGTCCGACTAGGCTTTATAAGCCGAGGCCCAGCCCCGGGGAACCCTAGACGCCCCAGCCCCCAACCCTAGCCGCCCCAGCCCCAACCCTAGCCGCCGCCCGCCCGCGCCGCCGCCGCCGCTGCCCGCCGCCCGCGCCGCCGCCGCCGCTGCCAGCCGCCCGCGCCGCCGCCGCCACCCGCCCGTGCCGCCGCCGCCGCTGCCCGCCGCCGCGCCGCCACCGCCGCGCCTCGTTTTTCGTGCCTTCGGTTAAAAAAAACGATCGGTTTTCATCGGTTTAATAGATTCAGTTTTTTTAAATAGATCGGTTTTTCCATTTTATTTATTTTAGCGAGCGTTCGTCGTTTTTCTTTTTCTCGGATTAAATCCGCGATTTTTCTGATCGCGATTCCTGATCCGATTTTCGTTCTAGTTTAACTTTTCGCTCGTTTATCGAAACCCTCTATCCGTTTAACCAACCTAAAGAAGATTTTGCTACTGTAAAATTTTCCCTAGATCCAGATTACTAGGACGAAGTTGTTTTCTTCCGCCGTTTGATCTCCGTTGCTTCGTTCGATTTGATTCTTTTTACCAACTGGAGTTCTTAAGTTGAACCTTCTGGTTAGATCTCTTATTTGAGTTTTACCTGTGCATTAGTTCAGTACTTATTGTATGCTTGTTTGTTTGTCTGCGATAGAGTATCCGGAGTGCGCCGCCTGTTACTTTGAATCGCTAGGTTTCCCGGATCATCAGCAAGGCAAGTAACACGTTGATCATACCTTTTCTACTACCCAGTTTTATTGCATTAGATCAATCCTCACACATTGCATGATTAGGATCTAATTAGATTGTGGGTTGGGAAGTAGATGAGGTAGTACCTATTACCTGTCTATTATCAAACCTTTGGGAGTTACTTCTACGTTTGCTTATTGTGCCATGCTATGCTAGTAGACGTGGATTGGGTGAGTGATATCCATGACAGATGTGAGATTGATAATTAATGGTTTATCTAAGGTGGCAACTTAAACACACATCTGGGTGGATTGAGGCACCTGGGTATTCCAGGACTTGCCTGTTTTCTTTTGGACCGCCACCCAAGCTCAAAGGGATCATGAGACTATTCATACTAGAAACTTCCGTGTGCAGCCACAAGCTATTATGGGCTCTAGCATAGTTGACTAAGCTGTGCGAACTCTTACAGTGGTAGACTAGCAGATGTAGGGGATGTAGGTGGTACGGTCTACCCGATCGTAAGGTGCTAGCGCTTCTGAAAGACTATGTCTCGGTCATCCGTCTTCTCAAACACCATGTAGTGCGAGAAAACAAACGGAGGCGATCGAGTCTTGTGGGGAAAAGTGCGCAAACCTCTGCAGAGTGTAACAAACTAATCATGGTTAGCCGTGTCCCCGGTTATGGACATCTTGAGTATCTAGTACTTGGATTATCATGTGAATCTCAACATGTTACTCTAAATTAATTTTGTTGGGTTATGTTTAATGATGATTACTTTAATTGGGATTGAGAATGCTATCAACCATTCTCAATGTTTAACAACCACCATGATAGTAATTAAATTTATTTCCTTTGAAGTAGGGAAAAATTGGCTTTACGCAAAAACTGTAACCAAAGATCTTTCCACCAGCCCAATATGCATATAGTATAGCTGTTGCATTTCTTTACTCTCTATGTGTTACCTTGCCAGCATATTCCATGTGCTGACCCGTTCGGGCTGCAACGTTAATGTTGCAGACTTTTCAGACGATCGATTAAGGAGTCTTAGGTCGTGGTTCTATACTCAGTGATGCCGTTGGAGTTGATGGACTCACTTATCTTCCAAGCCTTCCGCTGTTATCGTTATTAGATGGCCTTAAGCCATATTTATTGTATTAAGTTCTCTTTTGAGACACTCGATGTAAATAAGTGTGTGATTGCTACTCTGCTATAAATCCTCCGAGTACTGTGTGGTGTCAGCATTACTGATCCAGGGATGACACCGGAGCACAGAGATCAGACTGTTTGAGGTTGGTCGCTACAATGGATATAGCACTATAGGTGGAATAGAATATGATGGTGGAGGTTGTGTGGGGAAGACAAAAAGGGAGAAAGTCTCACATCAACTAGGCAAATTAATGGGCTATGGAGATGCCCATCAATCGATGTCAATGCGAGGAGTAGGGATTGCCATGCAACAGATGCACTAGAGCTATAAGTGTATGAAAGCTTAAAATGAAAGCTAAGTGGGTGTGCATCCAACTTGCTTGCTCATGAAGACCTCGGGCATTTGAGGAAACCCATCATCGGAATATACAAGCCAAGTTCTATTAATGAAAAATTCCCACTAGTATATGAAAGTGACAACGTAGGAGACTCTCTCTATGAAGAACATGGTGCTACTTTGAAGAACAAGTGTGGTAAAAAGGATAGCAGCATTGCCCCTTCTCTCTTTTTTTCTCATTTTTTTGTTTTTTTGGTGGGCTTCTTTGGCCTCTCTTTTTCTTATCTAGGCTTCTTTGGCCTCTTTTATTTTTCATAAAGTCCGGAGACTCATTCCAACTTGTGAGGGAATCATAGCTTTCATCATCCATTCCTCACATGGGAAAATGCTCTAATAATGATCATCATCACACTTTTATTTACTTAGAACTCAATATTACAACTCGATATCTAGAACAAAAAATGACTCTATATAAATGCCTCCAGCAGTGTACTGGGATGTGCAATGATCTAGCATAGCAATGAAATCAAAAAAAGGACAAGCCATGAAAACATCATGCTAGCTATCTTACGATCATGCAAAGCAATATGACAATAAATGCTCAAGTCATGTATATGATGATGATGGAAGTTGCATGGCAATATATATCGGAATGGCTGTGGAAATGCCATGATAGGTAGGTATGGTGGCTGTTTTGAGGAAGATATAAGGAGGCTTATGTGTGATAGAGCATATCATATCACGGGGTTTGGATGCACCGGCGAAGTTTGCACCGACTCTCGAGGTGAGAAGGGGCAATGCAAGGTACCGAAGAGGCTAGCAATGATGGAAGGGTGAGAGTGCGTATAATCCATGGACTCAACATTAGTCATAAAGAACTCATATACTTATTAAAAAATTCTATTAGTTATTGAAAAAAAGTACTACGTGCATGCTCCTAGGGGGGATAGATTGGTAGGAAAAGACCATCGCTCGTCCCCGACCTCCACCCGTAAGGAAGACAATCAGTAAATACCTCATGCCCCAACTTTGTTAGATAACGGTATTTCTACAATCCACAACTACCCACTAGCATGACTCTAATATCACCATCTTTATATCGCAAAACTATTGCAAGGAATCAAACATATCATATTCAGTGATCTACAAGTTTTATGTAGGATTTTATGACTAACCATGTGAATGACCAATTCCTGTCATCTCTCTAAATAGATATAAGTGAAGCAAGAGAGTTTAATTCTTTCTACAAAAGATATGCCCATGCTCTAACAAATATAAGTGAAGCAAAAGAGCATTCTACAAATGGCGGTTTTCTATGTGTAGGGAAACAGGCAATCCAAACTTCAAATGATATAAGTGAAGCACATGAAGCATTCTATAAAGCCATACTCAAAAGATATAAGTGAAGTGCAAAGAGAATTCTATAAATCAACCATGGACTATCTCATACCAGCATGGTGCATCAAAGAAAAGTGAAAACTGAATGCAAAAGACGCTCCAAGATTTGCACATATTGCATGAATGAAATGAATCCGAAAACATACCGATACTTGTTGAAGCAAGATGGGATGCCTTCCGGGGCATCCCCAAGCTTAGACGCTTGATTCTCCTTGAATATTTACTTGGGGTTCCTTGGGCATCTCCGAGCTTGAGATCTTGCCTCTCCTCCTTCTCCTCATATCGAGACCACCTCGATCTTTGATCACTTCATCCACACAAAATTCAACAGAAAGCTCGGTAAGATCCATTAGTATAATAAAGCAAATCACTACTCTAAGTACTGTTTCAAACCAATTCATATTTTGTTTTTGCATTGTAGCTACTGTAATATAACTTTTCCATGGCTTAATCCACTGATAGAAATTGATAGTTTCATCAAAACAAGCAAACAATGCATCAAAAATAGAATATGTATTAAATAGGACAGTCTGTAGTAATCTGAACATTCACCATACTTCTGTACTCCAAAAATTCTAATTTTTTTTATCATATTGGAAACAAGGAGAGGCGAAGATGTAGTTCCTCTCTCATAATAATTGCAAGTAGGATCAGAAAGCATATGCATATTATATATATCAAAACCATCATCTATAGTAGTAAAACGCAACCCATCAATATAGTCCTTAATAAGGGAAAACTTCTCCGATATAGTGTAGTCGGCAGAATTCAAAAAGATAATAGGACTATCATGCGTGGGTTCAATGGCAACAATTTCATGTTTAACATAAGTAACTATAGCAAGTCCATCTCCATAAGCATAATTCATATTGTCATCTTGGCAACAAGCATAGCAAGCATCATCAAAAAGGGATATTTCAAAAGAATCAACGGGATCATAACAATCATCATAGAATTCATCCTTCGGTAAATTCGAAGGGAAATTAAACAATGTATGGGATAAAGAGTTACTCTCATTAGATGGTGGGAATGGGTGATCAATCCGCTCTTCCTCCTTTTGGTCTTCGCTCTCCTCCTCATCTTTTTCATCCAATGAGCTTACAATGTCATTAATTTCTTCTTCCATAGACTCCTGCAAAATATTAGTCTCTTCTTGGACAGCGGAGGAGTCCTCAATATATGGTTTAAAATAAGGATTAGAAGTATTTATCATAGCAATATTTAAGTATGGCCAAATTTTCAGATTTGTAGAGAGCAGTATCACACTCTTCAATAAAAGAAGCAATTTCACAAGTACCCCTAAAAGCAACAAATTCTTCAATTTGTTGAACATCATAGTAATTATAAACACCCTTAGTATACGAAGATACGATTCCATTATCACTAAAACTCACATTGGTAAGGAAGGTGTTTCTTAGGGTCTTTAGAACAACAAGTACAATCATATATTTCACATAAATTCCAAGCATAGCACTTCAAACAATGAATTTGATCCAGTAAAAGTTTCCCTTCTTCAGATATGCGGTGTTCGCCATAACAAGCATGCTCATCTAAGCTAGTTGGGGTTTCAACCCAAGCACATAGGGATCAAAGATGATCCAAGTAAAAAGCTTCAGTAGTGTGATAGATTTGAGTGGTTCTTCAACCAATTGGTTCAGTAGGTTACCACTATTTTTTTGGTATTTTGCGTTTCCTAACCCATAACTAAAGATAGAAAACAAGAGCACAAAATAAAAACTACTTACGTGATAAGCAAACAAAGCACACACGAGAATATTCACCCCACGCTATAATCCCTGGCAACGGTGCCAGAAAAAGGTCTTGATAACCCACAAGTATAGGGGATCAATTGTAGCCTCTTTCGATAAGTAAGACTGTCGAACCCAACAAGGAGCTAAAGGTAGAACAAATATTCCCTCAAGTTCTATCGACCACCAATACAACTCTACGCACGCTTAATGTTCGCTTTACCTAAAAAAGTATGAAACTAGAAGTACTTTGTAGGTGTAACGGGATAGGTTTGCAAGAATATAAAGAGCACGTAAATAAAAACTAGGGGCTGTTTAGGTAAAGAAGCAATAAAGTTAGTATAGCGAGTGTGGAAAAGTGGTGGTAGGAGTTGCGAAATTGTCCCTAAGCAATTGACTACTTTACTAAGACCGATAGCAAGTTTTATGTGGGAGAGGCCACTGCTAGCATGTCATCCCTGAATTGGAATTGTATGCACTTATGATTGGAACTATTAGCAAGAATCCTCAACTACTAACGTTCATTAAGGTAAAACCCAACCATAGCATTAAGATATATTTTTCCCCCTTCAATCCCGTATGCATCAATTTATATGCTAGGTTGAAGCTTCTGTCACTCTTGCCCTCCAATACATAGTCCTATCAGCATACAACTAATCCTATGGTGTGATCCACGAGCATGCTCATATGATGGGCACCAAAGGACAGAAACATAATCACAAGCAAATTAAACCAATCATAGCAATTCACCAATTACCGATAGGACAACGAAAATCTACTCACACATCATAGGATGGGCACACATCATTGGATAATAATATGAAGCATAAAGTACCATGTTCAAGTAGAGGGTACAGTGGGTTGCGGGAGAATGGACCGCTGTAGATAGATGGGGGAAGGTGATGAAGACGTTGGTGAAGTTGACAGAGGTGTTGGTGTAGATCGCCATCACACGATGATGGCCCCGGCGGCATTCCGGCGCCACCGAGAGAGAGGGGGGAGCCCCCCTTCTTCTTATTATTCCTTGACCTTGGTTTACCCCATGGTCCATGGCATCCATGGCGGCGGAGTGGCGAGAGCCCCTCCGAGATTGGAGCTGTCTCTCTCTGTCTCTACGTTTCATATTCTAGCATTTCACCGTTTCTTATATTCCCGGATACCCATAACTCTGATTGGGCTGAAATTTTAACATGATTTGTATCCGAATATTGGCTTTCTTGCAGCGAAAGAAAGGCACCAACCGCCTTGAAGGGTGGCCACGAGGGTTAGGGCGCGCCCCCTACCTCATTGACCCCTCAGGCATCGTCTCGCGTTGATTCTTCTACCCAAAAATCACATATATTCCAAAAAAATCTCCGTAAGTTTTTATCTCATTTGGTCTCCATTTGATATGGATTTTCTGTGAAAAAAAACATGCAACAAACAGGAACTGGCACTGGGCACTGCATCAATATGTTAGTCCCAAAATAGTATAAAAAGTTGCCAAAAGTATATGAAAGTTGTATAATATTGGCATGGAACAATCAAAAATTATAGATGCGACGGAGACGTATAAGCTTGTTCAACTTAGTTTGACCCTTAAGGTACTTAAGTGTTTCATGATCGGTGTGAAGAATGAACTCATGAGGGCGGAGATAATGCTCTCAAATATGCTAGACTCTCACTAAACCATATAGCGCTTTGTGACAGATGGGATAATTGAGTTGCGCTCCAGAAAGTTTTTCACTAAAGTAGGCTATGGAGCGCCTCTCTTGCATTAACGCACCTCCTATGCCATAACTGCTAGCATTGCAATGTATCTCAAAAGGTTTATCAAAGTTGGGTAAAGCAAGCAAAGGAGCATGTGTAAGCAAATTCTTAAGCTCATTGAATGAAGTATTTTGAGATGGACCCCAAACAAAGGGTGCATTCTTCTTACTCAAAGCATGTAAAGGTGAAGCAATGGTGCTAAAATCCTTCACAAATCTATGGTAGAAACCAGCTAAACTAAGGAAACTTCGCACTTGTTGAAAATTTGTTTGTTGGGGCCAAGTTTCAATAGCATTGATCTTAGATTCATATACATGAACACCTTTAGAAGACACAACAGAACCCAAGAACACAAGCTTATCAACACCAAAAGGCATTTGACCATATAAGCATAAAGGCGCTCTTTCCTAAGGGTTTGCAACATGGTTCTAAGATGGATGACATGATCTTTAAGAGATTTGCTAAAGACAAGGATATCGTCAAAATAGACCACGACAAATACACCAATATAGGGTCGAAGAACAAAATTCATGAGCGGCATGAAAGTATCGGGTGCTTCGGATAAACCCATTGGCATAACAAACCATTCATATAATCCTAATTTGGTCTTAAATGCGGTTTTCCATTCATCACCTTCTTGGATGCGTATTTGATAGTAGCCACTTTTAAGATCAATCTTAGAAAAAATTGCGGCTCCTCTAAGCTCATCTAGCATATCATCTAGGCGTGGAATGGGGTAACGATAATGCACGGTAATAGCATTTATAGGACAACAATCATAACACATGTGATATGTACCATCTTTCTTGGGAACAAGGATTACCGGGACGGCACAAGGGCTCAAGCTTTCACGTACTTGTCCATTGTTGATGAGTTGTTGTACTTGCCATTGGATCTCCTTAGTTTCATCGGGATTGACATGGTAGGGAGCCTTCTTAGGAAGGGGTGCTCCGGGGATGAGGTCCATGCGGTGTTCAATGCCTCGAAGAGGAGGTAGACTCGGATGTAGCTTGTCGGGGAATACATCTTAGAATTCCTGCAATAGAGAAAATAACACTAGAGGTAGAGTGTGAGAGGTGTTAGTTTTTGGTGCCTCATCCTGCACAAAAGGACATAGTGCATGGCACTTGATGGGTTCTCACACACTTCTCTCATCTCACTTTTGGTGTCAAATAGGGCTAAGTTCTTATTTGTGGTTCATCGAGGAGGCACTAAATTTGGGCATGTGGCGCTCACTCTCTTTTGGGTGGTTTGCTCTCTCACTATTCTCTCCATGATAGGTGGCTTGCTTGTCGGCGATCACTTGGCTAGGAGACATAGGTCGTAGAACATACTACTTTTCCTTGATCTTGAAGCTATAGTGATTTGTTCGCCCGTTGTGGATGACACCTGGGTCAAATTTCCATGGTCGTCCAACAAGGAGGTGGCAAACGGACATTGGAACGACATCACACTCCAAACTATCTTCGTCTGCTCCGATCTTGAAGGAAACTTGCGCCATATGCTCAACTTGGATAGTGTCAGAGTCGCTTAGCCATTCGACCTTGTAAGGATGCGGGTGATTCATCTTGACTGATTGGAGCTTGGAGTATAGTTCTTCACTCGCCAAATTATGGCAACTCCCTCCATCGATGATGACCTTCACAGACCTTCCATTGATGTCGGCCTTGGTGTGGAAGATATGGCATCTTCGGTCCTCGTCTTGCTGATGTTGAAGTGTCAAGACCTTCGAGAGAATGAGAGAGGGGCTCGAATCTTCGTCACAAAAGACTTGATCATCTTCATCTTCATTCATGCATCGATGCATGGTCACTTGCTCAAGGGCTTCCGTCTCCTCTTCACTCATGGAGTCATATGTTCCATCGTTGTTGAGGATCATGGTGCACTTGTTGGTACACTGGAAGGACTTGTGGCCGCAGCCGCCGCATGTGAAGCACTTGATGGAACTTGTCTTGACAGTCTCATCGGTTGGAGTAGATGATGATGAAGTTCTCGGCTTGAAGTTGCTTGTAGTGGGAGGACGACTTGAAGTTGTCAAAGTTTTCTTGTCACTATTGCTTGAAGAGGGTGTTGGAGTCGTTGAAGCTTGGTTCTTAGAGAAGACATAGGACTTGGAAGAGAACTTGGCATACTTGAAGTCATCTTCTACTTCCCGCTCCACCTTGGTGGCTTGGTGCACTAGCTCAATGAGGTTGGAGTAAGGTTGGAAGTCGGCGATCTTCTTGATAGGGTGGTTGAGTCCATTCAAGAAACGTGCCATAGTTTGCTCATCATCTTTTGTGAAATTGCCTCGTATCATGGAAATCTCCATTGCCTTGTAGTACTCTTCAACGCTCTTTGTTCCTTGCTTGAGGAGTTGAAGTTTCTAGAAGAGGTCACGGTTGTAGTAGGTTGGTTCTAAACGTGATTGGTGGTTCACCTCTTGCCTCACGGCGCTCAATGACTTGTTCCCACCATATGATGACATAGTCTTGGAACTCAAGGGATGCCATGGGGATCTTCTTCTCTTCCTCATAGTTGTGCAAATGGAAGATTTTGTCGACCTTCAATTCCCATCAAAGATACTCTTCAGGATCATTGCTTCTAGTGAACTTGGGCATGGTGAACTTGAGTTTGCCGTAGCGTTGCTCTTCATTGTGTTGTGGCTGGGGATGATGACGCCCTTGACGTGGAGGGTTGTCAAAACTCATGTTGCTCTTGGTGAAGTGGTGGTTCTTGTCGAGCTTGTTGTTCATGTCTAGCTTGAATAGGAGCTTGATGTTGCATGCGTGCTTGATAGTTCCTCTCTTGAATTTCCTCGCGAAGCGCTTCTTCTTGCGCACAAGTTCATCGGTTGCGCACGGCTATGTTGCGACTTGTGTCTCGGAGGGCACGTTGCACCTCAAGTGCTCGAGCTTCATGCCATTGTTGTTGAAGACGTTGCGCCTCGGCATCTTGCTCATCTTGGTGTTGTCGCGCTCGCTCTTCCTCTTGTTGGCATAGACATTGTCATTCTTGTTCTTGCACAAGGGTAGCTTGATTTTGGCGATGTCGATGTTCTTGCGCTCGAAGTTTCTCTTGATGATGGTTGTCGTGTAGAGGATTGAGATTTGCTTGACGTTCTTGGCGCGCGACTCGACGTAGAGTGTTCGACGTTGGTGTACTTGAGTTGGCGGAGGAGTATTGACTTGAGTGGATCCGTCTTGAATAGGATGAAGTGATAGAAGAGAGGTTGACCAACAAGGCACGAATCTCATCCATTCTTGCATTGCTCTCTTGTTTTTGTTCGTCAAGATCGTTGTCAAAGTAGTCTCTTGTACATTTCTCAGAGAGTCGCCAATCGGTGGCGAGATTGTCGATGCGGTACCTCAATGCTTGTTGTTCTCGATGCAAAGCTCATTGTGCACCGAAGAGGTGGTTTTTGGTGATGTAGTTGTTCGGGTCGTCGTCTTGCTCAATGAAGAGTGGGTTGTTAGAAGAACTTGGCCTATCCATCATTCCAAGCAAATATGTGAGTGGGAGAAAAAGAACTTATACCAAATGTACCTTGACCAATGTTGACGGTGGATCAAAGATCACTCGATGATGTAATAAGGAAATAGCGCAATTGGTACCAATTCTTGTCAATTCTCACACCTACACAAATAAAGCTTATAGTGGAGCTCGGTTAGGATGGTGGCACAAAATTAATGCAATTGTTAGTGAGACTCAATAATGTTGGAAAAGATTCGCAAATTTGCAATGCAACGAGTAGACCAATGGCGAGATATGGTACACGGAAACACACACACACGGATAGATAAATGGGGTCGTGCAACCAACGAATGAGCCAAAATGTGGAATCCCCAAAAATGCTCTTGTTGCTCAACTCTAGAGAGATGCTAGCACGATTGCACAATAGGCAGACACGAAACTTGTGCAAAACCTATAAAGCAAAAAAATGCAACGACTTATGTAGTGACCCGACCTCAAACGGTCAAGTCTTTGTGTTTAAGTGTCATCCATGAATCAGTATTGCTAACACACACAGTACTCGAGTATTTATAACAGAGTTCAATCACACACTTATGACATCAAATGTCTCAAAAGAGAACTATCACAATAATATGGCTGGAGGCCATCTAAATACGATAACAGCGGAAGCTTCGAAGATAGTAGAGTCCATCCAACTCCACGGCAAAACTGAGTGCATGACAATGACCTAATGCACCTTACTCTTCGTCTGAAAACTCTGCAACATAATACGTTGCAGCCTGTGTAGGTCAGCACATGGAATATGCTGGCAAGATAACACTATAGAGCAAAGAACAAATAACAGCTATAAATATATGCATATATGGCTGGTGGAGGCTCTATGGTTATCATTTGCAAAAAGCTAGTTTTTTCCTACAACAAAGGAATATATTTTATTTAACTACAAGTGTGTTGAAAACATTGAGAATGGTAACCCCATCTCAATCCCAATTAAAAGTTAACAACCCAACAAATTAATTAAGTAGAGTGTTGAGATCAACATAATAATTCAAGCACTAGATACTCAAGATGTCCATAACCGGGGACACGGCTAATCATGATTAGTTTCTACACTCTGCAGAGGTTTGCGCACTTTTCCCCACAAGACTCGATCTCCTCCGTTGGATTTCTCGCACTACATGATGTTTGAGAAACGGATGACCGAGACACAGTCTTTCAGAAGCGTTAGCTCGTTACCATGGGTAAAAAGTACCACGTACACCCCCTACATCTTCTAGTCTACCACTATAAGAGATCACACAACATACTCAACTATGCTAGAGACCATAATGGCTTGTGGCTGCACACGAAAGTTTCTAGCATGAATAACATAATGATCCCTTGAGCCTGGGTTCTCCAACTTGTACGTGGGATGGGAAGTAGATGAGGTAGTACCTATTACCTGTTTATTATCAAACCTTTGGGAGTTACTCTCTACGTTGCTTATTATGCCATGCTATGCTAGTAGATGTGGATTGGGGCGTGTATCCATGACAGATGTGAGATTGTTAATTAATGGTTTATTTAAGATGGAAACCTAAACACACATCTGGGTGGATTGAGGCACCTGGGTATTCCAGTGATTGCTTGTTATCTTTTGGACCGCCACCCAGGCTCAAAGGGATCATGAGATTATTCATGCTAGAAACTTCCGTGTGCAGCCACAAGCTATTATGGGCTCTAGCATAGTTGATTAAGTCGTGTGAACTCTTACAGTGGTAGACTAGCAGATGTAGGGGTTGTAGGTGGTAACGGTCTACCCATCGTAAGGTGCAAACGCTTCTGAAAGACTATGTCTCGGTCATCCGTTTCTCAAACACCAGTAGTGCGAGAAATCCAACGGAGGAGATCGAGTCTTGTGGGGAAAAGTGCGCAAACCTCTGCAGAGTGTACAAACTAATCATGATTAGCCGTGTCCCCGGTTATGGACATCTTGAGTATCTAGTACATTGGATTTATCATGTGAATCTCACATGTTACTAAATAAGTACCTTGGGTTAAATCACAATATTGAGTTTAATGTATATAGCTACCTATAATTGGGGATTGGGAATGTCTGTAAACCCATTATTGCTCACCACAAAATGGTAGGTCAAAAAGCGAGCGGACCAACACCCAAGATGCAAGCACGACCGAGGCCCAAACGTGATATGTCTTTAATTAACAAAGCTAACAAATTTGCTGCTATGTCGTAGGGAGAAAGACAATAGAGTGCTTTCTACATGCACAGAGTATCAGACCACAATAATACTGTAGCCCACCTCCGAGAACACCAAAAGGGGCCACATGTAAGACCGCCAGCGCGAAACGCACATACCCGAGAGTAAGTACAGATTATGTGGCATCTGCAAGAATGAATATGCCAGCTTATTGCGAGGATCATATTCAAGCCCGAAGGAACTTGATGTCAATGAGACATTGCAGCTAA
This sequence comes from Triticum urartu, assembly GCF_003073215.2. Lineage (NCBI taxonomy): Eukaryota > Viridiplantae > Streptophyta > Magnoliopsida > Poales > Poaceae > Triticum > Triticum urartu. Next base: position 358,022,398 of record NC_053027.1, on the reverse strand, counting down.
TCGAGACAACTTCAACAAAGTCTCACCTACTTTGCCAGCATACAGCAAGTCATGACACAGCTGACAGAACCTACCACATTCACTAATAACGTGAGACACTATGAGGTCATAGCATCCATACCCACTGTTCCGCACGGAACGTATGCATACTTAGGCGGCGACTCAGAGTTAACAATCCCAGCCACAATGACATCAAACGTGAAGATACGGAAGTTTGCAGTCTTTCTAAACTTCGAAGCAAATATCGTCCGTTTGGTGCTAAAGTTTGCACACTGGGCCATGCCAATCCAACAAACCTTTTTATCTCAGACGCAAGATCCCTGACAGGCTATTTGGAAGTTGAGGTATAGACTCTTGGAACGTTGACTGGTATATTACAGTGAATGATAATGAACCTGTCGTGTATCATATAAAATCTTCCATTTGCACAACTATGAGGAAGAGAAGAAGAATTCCGCTCGAGTTAGGCATTGCGCTCGTCTGTCACGTGTCCAAGATTACTGCCTCAATTCCAGTGATGACACTTAAGGCTACGAGGAAAGAGCAAGTCACTTGATGGCAGGTCCAGTGAATCGGGCAGAGATTGGCTGGAACGCACTCCGCAAGAAGTATGGTATGCAAGTTAGTAGCCACAACTGTAATTGACTGTAGAACGACAGTGCCGACCGACTAGCATAACTTCCGGCTTAAGCCCATAGAGCAAAGAGACTTTTTTCTGTACATCACCTTCAACTTTAAACATAAGCACTCTTTTCTACCAGGCACATCTTTGCTGTTGAGAGCAGAACTTATTCAGAGAGAAGATTTCGCGACTATGATTTAGTGAGAACCCTATCACATCCCTAGGTTTACACTCTGGATGATGTACGCCTCCACATTGCATGAAGATTCACGACGCACGGAAATTGATTCACTCACAAAGGAGTAATGCAATGATTATGATGGACAACTAAGACCAAACTATGGCACGCTTTTGGAATTGAACCCGTAGGGAATTGTGAACTCGTGCACTGAAATAATGCGACAAACTACAACGGTTGCCAAGACTCCAAAGACTGTGAATTCTCAGACGGGCCAGAAGGAATCGCGAGATTGTTATGCCACACCTACGGTAAGGCTTCCCACCATCTATGCGAACCTTTCTGACTAGGGAACGTAGTGGATAGATGTGTCAATGGCCCTCAGGCCCCACCGATCAAGATAGGTGCGGGGAGCAAGGGAAAAGTAGCGAAATGGATACAGAGAAGAGCATCTTCGAGAACTACATGAGCAGCCAAGGTTTTTCTGTTCAAATGTTATAAACCCACTAAGTCCCGTACATGTGCATGATACTACACTATGGAAAATGAAACGCAAGATAGCTCATGGGAATGATAACAAAGCGAGCACACTACGCTCTACTACCGTGATGTCATCGCCCGCTGCATTGCCTTATCAAATAAGAGTATCTACGCTGACAAGAAAATTGACGCTGAGATCTAGGATGCATTCTCAGAATGGACTTTTGTTATGACCAGTTGTAACCGGGCTGATGGAGCACCGTATTAGTAAGAATGAAGTTTTAACTTTAGCCCGAGCATGTACTACACCACACGCGAGAGGGAGTAGAGTAGGTATCACCATGATCTGGAGAATTACATCAAGATTTAAGATGGACCTACAAGAAGCAGTATTTTGACAAGGAAGTCATTTCATGATGAGAACTTAGGACCAATGAAGATGAGAGTAGCCAAGCTGGAGGAGCAAAACCTCGAGAAACCGGAGATTCGTCAGGAACTGAGACACATGGTTCATGCCAAGGATGTTGAAACCTAGAAGTTTGAAATAGCAACTCCGGAATATTAAAGGATGTCACGAGAGATTTCACGTCAACAGAGATGATCTGGCAAAAGAACTTGAGAAGACAAGCATGATCGGAAGAAGCCATTGGAGGCATGAACAAGGCTTGAAGAGTTTGGAGACGTTGAAGATTTATTGACCTTTAGAAGACCAAACCCCTGTTATATACCTACGTTAGATGCGACGTTTGTGAGCTGTCATTTGTTTGATGTTTTTCGACAAGCAATCTGTTCAAACTTTTGTTTGATGAGTGTGACAAAGGTCTTCTTGTGACTCTCTTATCTCACCCCAATAACCCAATAATAGATCTTTCTCAAAACTTTGGTTCTCTCTGTATTGGTGTGTCACTCCCATTCTCTACTCTCTTATCTCCACCCGCAAACCCATGGATCCAAAGGCTCTGACCATGGAAGAATAGGGAGCTTTATTATGTACACTTTTGCAGAGACTACATGAGCTAGCGCAGAGAGTATCGAGAGAGCACCGGAACCAATGATTCGCCAAGAACATTGGAGCAGAATCGCATGACCGAATAAATAAACCCCTCTATAGTACGAGGACAAGAAGGAGCACTGACCGGAGACATCAATGGATGAGGTCTGTGCACCGTGGCTTTTCAGAAAGAGGTCGCGTATAGCACGGGAACTTGTGGTGAGCACAGTAATGTCCATGTCTGCGCGGAGCAAGGCGAAATGGAACACTTATAAGGATCTGGTCAAACGGCGAGAGAGACTCCAAATCTAGGAATACAAAGTATAAGTTGACATTGCGCACAAAGTCGAGCTTCGCGTTGACACCACAGAAGTTGAAAGGCCTTATGGAAAGGGATTCTGAAATGTGAAGAACTAAGCGACTCTGAACCTATCCAAGTTTGCAGCATTGTGCGCAAGTAAGTTTGTCGGAGAATCGAACACCATAAAGAAACACGGATAGTGCCCGACATCTGTGAAGGATATGTTCACCCCAGCAATGATGTCAAGAAGATGCACCGCAACATAGGCAGATATGATTGAGTTATTCTTGAGTGAGAGTGCGTAGTCGTACACCACCACTATCCTGCTACTGATTCCATCATTAACCCTTATGGTACACAACCACGAACTCACTCGCTATAAGGCAGAAGTCAAGCACGAGTACCAAATGAAAGGAGGCAACCCTCAATTTGAGAAATTTTAGAACGAAGCTGAGATGAGTGAAGGGTATCGGATCGGCACACACGGCAGCACATAAAAGAATCGACTATCACGCTCCGAGTTAAAGACTCAATGGGAAAGAGTATGTTTATATGCACCTACTGACCTCTTTATGGTCTACTTCTAGTCGCGAAGTGATCGCGACGAGAGCCAAAAGGGAACACGCAAACTCCATAATACATTTGTGTGAAGCATGGGGAATTACGTTGAGTAGAATGCCAGCACACCGAGAGCAAGTAAGAATATGACCCACAAGAAATAGATAGCCACTATTGGCAATGGCAAAGGAGGAAGTGACCGGAAACGCCGCAACGTGCAACGCAAAATATTCGGAATTCAGCTATCGAAGTCCACGAGACCTATAGTGCACTAATCAATAACCAGTTAAGTCTTTAGGCCACTGGAGTCATGAGCGAGCCATCAGGCAAAGGAAGATGAGAGAGCGTAGTGTCGTGACGAACCTCCAATACAAAGTGGCATATCACAATTCTGACCTGTCCCAGAACTGGAAACCTCTGATAATCTTGTTGCAGGTATGAGCAAGTCCAAAAACTAATCACCTGTTCTCACACTCTTAACCGTTGTTCTAGTGATTAGTTTTGAGCAGGCTCTATGCACAGAGGAAATTCTACAGCACTGTATTCCCAAAGGACACAGGACTACAGTGACCGAGTTCACTACCTTCCGCTCGCTCGAGAGGACACCGTTGATGTATCGACGAGAGGAGAGAAGGAGTAAGGGTAGAACCGTGAGAACACCATTTCCCTCTTTCTATATGGAGGTAGCAAGTTGAGTATGAGCAACCCCTTTGTCCATTAAAAGGAAAAAAGGCAGACGACCATAAATTGCATCAATGTCAACTTTCGCCCAGAATGCCAATAACTAAGAAGGTAAGTATAGCGCACATAGTGCGATATGGATGTACCACTGCAACATCATCGGATTTGTATGAGCTTGACTACTACATACAATGGACAAGTTAAGAAGAATTTTGGGACGCATTTTGTAGCTCCTTAAGCGATTCACCGGTAATTGCGAAATACATTGTGTTCTCCCACTGCCGAGAAGATGTGTAGGCTCGCATTTTAAGGGTGGTTAAGTACCTCAATGTTTCTGCATTGTCTGTGTACCCACTGAAACCCTTTGGATACGCCTCTGAGTATAACCCCAGATAAGGGATAGTGTACATTAGTCGTTCAACACCTGAGTGGATTTCAGATAAAATGAATACGAGTTTTGTCTGGATATGTGTGATGCCCCAAGAGTATGTGCCGCGAATGTATACGTTAGCGCCTGAAAGAACCCTCATGTGTTTGGAACCAAATGTGATTCAATGCTGAGAGTGAAAGGCCGGGTTTCAGGGGAAGTGATGTTAAGGTTAAGATTCGAGCCGAAAAAAAAATTTTATCGTATCAACAGATTGAATCCTTAAAGGAATGGGCTTAACTCAGTTACCATGCGCAGAAAAATAGAAGTTATGGCACCACGACTCCATAACGAAAAGGTGAAATGCACGGATGGGTAGATCTTAGTGAAAAAACCATTGGAGAGAGCCAATTTAAGACAAAATATGACCGGACCGTCTAGATGACATTTCTGTGGTTGTTTATGCCCCCCAATGGCTCTGATGAGTTCAAAGATAACGATTTGTATCTATAATGTATGAGCCGCGGATAACGTTTTAGCCCATGCGGGCGAGATAATCCTTGATTATGGTGACTCTATAACCGAGGATCTTTTGATGAGCGTTATGCATGTGCGGAGTACAGGTGGTCGGCAAGGCATAGTGTTGTGTAGTCACCTCTGTAAGGACTGTCAGGTGGAGATCGGAAAGAATGTCGCTTCATTTTCTTCTTAGCAGTTGAAAGTATGTCATATTGTTGCTCATAGAGAAGTACAGTTGGTCGCCAACTAATCTTTCAGCCAGTACAACTTGTAAGGACGCTTTGCAACCACTCCCGGAATATGGAGTAGAGGAATGTTACCGAAGGTTGGTTAAAAATTACTTAGAATGTGCTCTGTGTATTATGGGAGTTGATAAAGATTGAGTTTTTGTATTCATCTCTGGGTATGTTGTGGGGTATGAGTGTCTTCTCAGGTGTTCATGGTATATGAAATACTCACTCCAACGTAGGATAGAAAAAATGGCCATAAAATTATCGATACTTGGGTGAGCAATAAGCAAGGTACTAAATGTCGAACACTATATGATCAATTTGGATAACCCATAAGATACAGAGGTGCGTCTGAGTCAGGATGCATTGCTCCTTATAGTTTTAGTGGGGCCAATAAAAGGAAGGACAGATGGCGTATTTCACATTGGATGGAAGATTTATATGTTGTGAAGGATTTTAAGATCTCGCTACGGAATTGGGAAGGCTTGGTACAATAACCTATGATTCCAGAATGCTTGCCTGATGTGAGTAAGAGTATAGATACAAGAACTTACCACCAGCACTGAGATTGGGGTACTGCAGGATACCAATCAGGCCCTCAGGACCGAAGCAAAGAAGCGTCTAATGTACAAATTTTCTTAATGAGGGACAGTAGATATATGCGATACCAACACTAGCTCCCTCTGTGCACGGAAGATACGATTGGAGCGTTTTTAATCACTCCAACTTTGATAAAACCGTTTGCGAGAAGATACATTGCAATGCTAGGCAGTTATGCGGCAATAGGGAGTTGATCAGGAGTATAATGGCAGAAGGCCTGCCAGAGTCTAGTGCCACAAGGAGGATAGCCACTAATCCTGTTACTGAGATTATAAGACAACTGTTAATGCATGAGATGCGCGAAATATCTTAATAAATCTCCCATCTGCAACCTTAGAATTAGCACGCGACAATGAGATAATTACTGGCAATGCTTCGTGAGGGATGGAGCGGTTAGAGTGTGTATGAGAAGATCATGATGGGCATATTCAATTTGCTACAATGAGTGAATTACAAGTGTAATCTAGGTCTCTGCGCGTGCATCGGAGGGTGAGTTGGTTACTTACGACTCAACCATACCCGACTGAGCGGATATCATTAAGGTACAGCAACACTTACTATGGCTTAATCATTAAGGGTACTATGAGCATTGGTAGATATCTGAGAGCTGATAAATCACTGTCTTCCGAGTCAGCGATCTAAAATGAGTGACCTTGATCTGATCGATGTCTCAATGATATCCCATTGTCTGTACCACCAAATTAGACACTGAGTATAAGTATTTTCCCTTGTACAGGCAGCTTCGCCACAACTCCGTTAGGCATCAAATTATACGGCTTTGAGTTGAGTCGAGAGCACACTTATGATCCTTCACATCTATTTTTCGGGCGCACTAACAGGAGTAGACTATGCACATTGTAGCCTCAGAGTGCCACTCTCCACCTCAGTGCGTATTATCGTGACATTATTGTTTTGTTTTCTTAATGGAGAGCGAAAGCTCCCACAGACAAAACCTGCGTGAGAGAACCCATAAGAGAAGACATCAAAAACTTCCGCAGAGTCTATTCGGTTTATATGGGAGACCATAATCATCTAGTAATTGTAGATATTTGTGAGGCGAGAAGTATGTGTGAGAGTAATAAGGCTCTAGCGTGCCAACTACCAGAACCACGAGTCCCTCGGAGTAGGGACAGATAGATGGACTCAATGAGGAGAGTCGCGGAGGCAAGAGCGACACTGCGCTTCTAACAATAAACACATCGGCAGTTATAGGTCCGCAGTATCTTCGACTAGAGAAGGTCGCGTTGGAATCGCCTGCTCTCTCTCCTATTTATGGCGTGGTACTGGCACCCCCGACAGAAAACCGGAGAGACGATTGATGAATCTGAGAAAGTAGAACTTCCACTCGAACCAAAAATACCAATTGTTCAATATCTATTAGCCTCCACGCGCCGCGACACTTCACGAGTGTTACTTGGTAGAGCGAGTGATCACACAGTTTAAGGTGGTAGGATTGTAACATCCCAAAATTCTAAATTTTTGGAATGTTATAATAAATAGATAGATTTTATTGATTGTGTGAAATTGAGTGAAATTCGAAACCTTTTTGAAAGTTAAATGACAGGTAATAAAAGGACTTTCCCAAACTTTCATTTTGCATTTATGATCTTCGTGAATTCAAATTCTTTTCAAATACAAAACCCTAGAGATAAGATGACATGACTTCTTCCATTTAAATAAATGAAAAGGGTGTTTGAAAAATATTTGGAATTCTATTGGGAAATATTTTCCAATTCAGAAACTTTATGCAACTCAATGATTTTCACGAGAGAAGATAAAATGACGTCTTCAAATTATGAAATATGAGTTGGGAGTTTCAAAGATCACATTTAAAGTCCTTTTTGAATTTATTTTCAATTGGAGTTATTTGAGTTTTATTCAAATTATTTTTCTCCAAAAATAAAATATATGGAAAATAGGTTAACATGATTCCCTACATCAGAAAATTGGATATAAATAAATTTGAATTCATTCTGGTATTTCTAAAATGATTTTTATTGGATTTTATTAGACCAGTAGCACTCTTTGAATTTTTAGAATTTGTGTGTATTTTATTTAATGCTATAAAAATGTTCATGTTGTAGAAAATCTTTTTATGAAAATTTTGATATATAATATGCCTATATAAAGTTTTTATTTTATTTTGTTATTCGGTTTTTCTTCTGTTTCTATTTTTTTAAACTGTACGTGCGGGCCATATTTATTTATCGCCTACATGTGCAGTATAGTAGCTTCTGGCGCCTCATTGTTTTTTTTCTCTCTTAAATAGGCCAGGCCTAGCCAGCCTTTTCAATTTTTTTTTAATTTTTTCTTAGGCCGAATTTTGTAAAAAAAAAACTACAGCCGCAGCATGCACGCGGCCGGCCTTTGACCCATGCGAGCCGCTTACCTCTTTTCATCTCTGTTTCGTATATTTTCGTCTATGTTTAGTCCCACATTTCCTAGCCTTTGACCTCTAAACCTCTTTTCCACCAATAAATATAGACCCATAGAGCCTTCAAAAATCATCCGATTAGGGTTAAATCAATATTTTGGTTTGACTAAATTCATTTAAGAAAAATATATTTCTCCTCTCCGGTGCGACTTCTAAAAATTTGTCTCTTCTCTCCAAAGTCGTCTTTTCTCTGCCTTATAAAGGTATCTTTCTTTATTTTATTTTTTCTTCTTATACTTCCGTAGTTTATTATTTCTAGACCAATATGATAAAAATAATTAGATTATCAATTAGTCTACGTATTTATACGTTAGACATTAACCGTACCTATTTTTTCTTTCGTAAAACAGCTTGGTCCTGATTTTTCAAATAGCCATAACTTTTCACTCATTTATCCAAATTAGATGAAACCAGCGCCTATAGCTTCGTCTTGTTTTCACCTATCCAGTGAACCTGTCACATCAACTTTTTGAAATTTTCAAATTTCAAATTTTGTTCTAATTCATATTCAAACTTCTTTTGAACATAACTTGAGTTTCGTAACTCCGATTTAGTTGATTCTTTTTGCAAATCGAAGCTCTTGACCTAAACTTTCTGATAAGGGCAAATTCACTCAATTTTGGTATTGTTAGAAATTGTTTTATGTTGCAAGAGTTATTTGCTTGGTTTTGATGTTTTTCGAATTGTTTTCTTTGTTCTCTCCGATCTTTGAGTTATTGCTTATGTGTGGTTACTATTGCTTACTTACGATAGATTGACCCGAGTGTGACGAGTAGAATTATCAAGAGTTTTGAGTGCAAATCATCTTCATCAACATTGCAGGCAAGTTCACACTTTGATCATACCTCCTACTACCCAGTTTTAATGCATTAGATCAATCCTCACACATTGCATGATTAGGATATAATTAAAATTGTGGGTTTGGGAAGTAGTTGAGGTAGTACCTATTACCTGTTTATTATCAAACCTTTGGGAGTTACTTCTACGTTTGCTTATTATGCCATGCTATGCTAGTAGATGTGGATTGGGGGAGTGTATCCATGACAGATGTGAGATTGTTAATTAATGGTTTATTTAAGGTGGCAACTTAAACACACATCTGGGTGGATTGAGGTACCTGGGTATTCCATGATTGCCTGTTTTTTTGAAGGACCGCCACCCAGGTTCAAAGGGATCATGAGATTATTCATACTAGAAACTTCCGTGTGCAGCCACAAGCTATTATGGGCTCTAGCATAGTTGATTAAGTCGTGTGAACTCTTACAGTGGTAGACTAGCAGATGTAGGGGTTGTAGGTGGAACGGTCTACCCATCATAAGGTGCAAACGCTTCTGAAAGACTATGTCTTGGTCATCCGTTTCTCAAACACCATGTAGTGCGAGAAATCCAGCTGAGGAGATCGAGTCTTGTGGGGAAAAGTGCGCAAACCTCTGCAGAGTGTACAAACTAATCATGATTAGCCGTGTCCCCGGTTATGGACATCTTGAGTATCTAGTACTTGGATTATCATGTGAATCTCATCATGTTACTTTAAAATTAAGTTGTTGGGTTTAATGATGTTACTTAATTGGGATTGAGAATGTTGTCAACCATTCTCAATGTTCAACAACCACCATGATACTTAATTAAAATGTATTCCTTTACAGTAGGGAAAAAATGGCTTTTCGCAAAAACATTACAACCCCAGAGCCTTTCCACCAGCCAAATATGCATGTAGTGATAGTCTTTATTCATCATTATCCTCTGGTGTGAATTTGCCAGTACATTCAATGTACTGACCCTTCGTGGCTGCAACGTCTCATGTTGCAGGATATCTTACGACGAGTAAGTGATACGTTAGGGTTACGATTTCTACACTCAACTTTGTTGTTGGTGTTGATGGGAATCCACAACCTTGTTACTTCCGCTATTTTGGATTGAGGTAATAGTATCTTACGTTACTTATACATGTGATTTACCTCTGTTATAAATCCTCGAGTACTTTGTGTGTCAGCATACCGATCCAGGGATGACACTTAAGCACAGAGACTTGATCCATTCGGGTCGGGTCGCTACAATTGCTCATCCACATCGGATCTACTCCACGAGAGAGACCGCGTCCTCTATGGAGAAGATCCCTTTGGATTCAAGACCTCCTTGCGGAGAAGAACATCAAGACCTCCTCATGGAGAAGACCGGTTACCTCTTGTATCATCTGTTGTTGACTTTGGATCTTGTATCTTCCTTTGTGTTCATGGATCTAGTGCATGTGTGATCATTCTTGTTGGTTTGAGTGTTCTCTTGTGTTCCCCTCGTGATTTTCCCCTTGTTTCCCTCCTCGTGTTCGTCGTGTTCATCGCGGGATCCGCTCCTTTCGTGAAAGATCGGGCCTCTAGGATTCTACCCTACATCATCTTGGTATCATGAGCCACGTTGATCACAATTTCGGAGCCTCCCCTCATTGTTTTCTAGCCTAATTTTATTGTGTTCCTCCCCAATTTCGAAAATCCCCACCAAAAATAGCCCCAAATTTTTTTGTGATTTGTTGGTTTGACGAAGTTTTGTAGGATTTGATCCATAGATTTGCTTGGTTTCAAGTGGATCTAGCATCTCCCCAAGTTTCCGCATATTTCATCCACGAAATCTCATCAATTTTCACCTTGGAAATTGAATTTTTTTCGCCCCCATTCTCAGATCTGGAATTTAGGGTTCGTCCCGGAAGAAATCCACGACCCCAGGAACTTCCGAACTCCCCCGAAACTTCCGTCCCCCGGAACATCTGTCCTCACCCTGGAACTTCCGGGCTAACCATAAAGTTTACCTCAAAAATCCCCAGACTCCCCGCACTTTTTCCGCGACCCCCGGAACTTCCGGCCTAACCCGAAACATTACACAGAATTTTAGCATCAGCCTCTTTCACCGTTTTGGTCACAACTTTTCACTCCGAACTCCAATTTGAGTGTTCTTTGGCTCGTTTTGAAGCTATAGACGTGCCCGAGGAGCTCACCTTGGTTTCACCACCTTTTTACACAATCAAATTTTTGGAATTTTGGCATATTTGCCTAGGCCTTCCACCATATCATCCGCTACACCACCACCAACTTCCGTAACCTAACCAATTATGTTCCCCATCACATTAGTGGTTGCTTGAGGAGTGATTTGAGTCTCATAAGGTGTCTAGGCTACTTAGGGACGGTTGCTTCTTCATCAACCACCACCACCACTTCCGCATAGGCCTGACCACTATACACTCCCGCCACCCTAACTTAACCAAATTTTGTTTGTGTTGTGAGTTGTGTCTCCTAAGGTGTTTTGGCTACTTAGGGACCAAGCTTCCAACTCTAACACCGTGTATAGTCCACCACCTTACCCTCCATTTCCGCATTGTGTACTCTGCAACCCATCATTGCCATTTCACAATTCCATTGAGCATCCACAAAACCACCACCGCTTTCCCGCTACCACCATTTGACATTTGAGGTTTTGAGTTCGCGGTTTTTCCGTTTCCTAAGGTGTTTCGGCTACTTAGGGACGAGTCTCCATCATCTTGGTATCTCCATCAAGATCACCGCCACTCATCATTGACACGGACGGTAACCTCCATATCATCTTGGTATCGTGGTATCCCTCCATTGTATATTCCCTGGCCATTGCATTGATAACCCCTAGACCATTTTGCGTCACTTGTTGATACGTCTCCAACATATCTATAATTTATGAAGTATTCATGCTATTATATTATCAACCTTGGATGTTTTATATGCATTTATATGCTATTTTATATGATTTTTGGGACTAACCTATTAACCTAGTGCCGAGTGCCAGTTTCTGTTTTTCCCTTGTTTTTGAGTTTTACAGAAAAGGAATATCAAACGGAGTCCAATTGACGTGCCAATTTTTGACGATTTTTTATGGACCAAAAGAAGACCCCAGAGTAAAAGAGTTGGGACAGGAGAGTCCCGGGGCGCCCACGAGGGTGGGGGGGCACGCCCACCCCCCAGGCGCGTGGGCCTGCCTCGTGGACGCCTCAGGCACCTCCTTCAGGTAAGACCGACACCAAAAATTCCTATAAATACATAACCCTGGAAAATTAACCTAGATCGGGAGTTCTGCCGCCACAAGCCTTCATAGCCACCGAAAACCAAACTAGGCCCTCTCTGGCACCCTGTCGGAAGGGGCCATCATCACTGGAGGGCATGGAGGAGGATCCTGGAGGGTCCATCATCACCATGAAGGCCAAGGACCAGAGGGGGAACCTCTCCCCATCCAGGGGGGAGGCCATGGAGGAGGAAGCACAAGGGAGAGAACCTCTCCTCCTCTCTCTTGGTGGCACTAGAGTGCCATTGAGAGGGGAATCATCGCTGCGGTGATCGTCTACATCAACATCACCATCATCATCACCATCCTCATCTCTTTTACGCGGTCCACTCTCCTGCACCCCGCTGTAATCCCTACTTGAACATGGTTCTTTATGCCACATATTATGATCCAATGATGTGTTGCCATCCTATGATGTTTTGAGTAGACATCCTTTGTCTTTGGGTTGATTGATGATCTAGATTGGTATGAGTTGTATGTTTTACTTTGGTGCTGTCCTATGGTGCCCTCCGTGTCGTGCAAGCATGAGGGATCCCCGCTGTATGGTGTTGCAATACGTTTATGATTCGCTTATCGTGGGTTGCGTGAGTGACTGAAACACGAACCCGAGTAAGGGGGTTGTTGTGTATGGGATAAAGAGGACTTGATGCTTTAATGCTATGGTTGGGTTTTACCTTAATGATATTTAGTAGTTGAGGATGCTTGCTAGAGTTACAATCATAAGTGCATATGATCCAAGTAGAGAAAGTATGTTAGCTTATGCCTCTCCCTCATATGAAACTGCAATAGTGATTACCGGTCTTGTTAACGATTGCCTAGGATAATTCCGCACACCGATCCACCATTATTCCACACTCTCTATTTATAATATTTAATAATATATGCTAACATTATGATAACAGCACCTACTTTTATATTTTAGCTCTCCGATATCATACAAAGTTATCCACTTCATACCCACAACGTAGTTTTATTTCTCGTTTCTAGTTGGAATCAAACGATCGGTGTACATAGAGTCGTATCAGTGGCAGATAGGGCTTGAGAGAATATTTATCTTACCTTTAGCTCCTTGTGGGTTCGACACTCCGTACTCATCATTTCCACCTTTGGAAATTGCTACGATGATTCCCTGCACTTGGGGATTATCAAGCTCTTTTCTAGTGCCGTTGCCGGGGAGCAATAGCGTGGGGTTGATATTCTCGTGTGTGCTTGTTTGCTTTCTTTACTAAGTAGATTTTGTTTTTCCTTTTTTGTTTCTGTTTAGTTGTGGGTGAAGCATACAAAAAAATTAAAAGAATGAAAATCCAAACAAAATTACTTGCCTCTCATGCCTAAAAAGTTTTTCAAAAAGAGAAGTGATTGGAAAGTTATGCATTGAAGAAGTGAGGGTCGACCTTGAGCACTTGTGTTCATGCTCACGGAAACAATGTAGAATTTTTCATGGAAGTTTATCTATAAATAATTATCCCCTTATATATCCATTGTATTATAAAAATAATGTGGCAAGCTTTGGTTTAAGGATGATTAGACTGCTTGTTTACTATGTGTGCAGAACAAAAACAGAAACTTTGGCTGTAGTGTGTGATTTTACATTTTTTATTGGAAATTAAAATGGGTCTGAAATATTATGCACATTACTTCTGTATAAATTGTTCAAGTTATCAAATTTATTTCATAATTTTTGGAGTTACATAAGTTTACTAAAACCTCTAGATTACTACAGAGTGTCATGTTTTAGACAGATTCTGTTTTCTATGTGTTGGTTGCTTATTTTTATGAATCTATGAGTAGTATCAGAGGGTATGAACCATGGATGAGTTGGAGTACAGTAGATATTACACCAATATGAATTTAGAATGAGTTCACAACAGTACCTAAAGGTAGTGATTTGCTTTATTATACTAACGTATCTCACAAAGTTTTTGTTAAAAGTTTTGTGTGGATGAAGTGTTCGAAGAACAAGGAGTTACCGATGTGAGAAGAATAAAGAGAGGCAAGAGCTCAAGCTTGGGGATGTCCAAGGCACCGCAAGTAAATATTCTAAGGATACTCAAGCACCTAAGCTTGGGGATGCCCCGGTTGGCATCCCATCTTTCTTCTTCAACAAACTATTGGTACACCTTGGTTTTTGTCTTGTTCACATGATTTGTGTCCTTTGTATTTTTCTTTAAGAACCATGCTAGTATGAGATGTCCCTTCATAAATTTATAGAATACTTCATGTGATTCACTTATATATTTTAAGTATGATCTTATAGAATTATTCTTTGAGCTTCACTTAAATCTTTTGAGTATGGTTTTATAGAATGCTTCGTGTGCTTCACTTATACATTTTGAGCTTGGACATTGGTTAGTTTATATTAATTGTAGAATGCACGATGAAATTCACTTATATCTTTTGGAGTATGAATAATACTATCATCTAAAGCGGGTTTGGAAGAGTGTCAACTCTAGGAACTAGTGATCCTGCTATTCCGAATGAGAAGATTTTCCTTATGTGGAGAGTAGAAAAATTTATATGCTTGTAGATCATGAAAAGAATGCTTTATGTGATGGTTATGTTGTTGAATTAATTCATTATGCTGCTGAAAATTATTATGAAGGAGGAATATATGCTTGTAGGAGTTGCAATAATATCAAGTTTCCTCTCTATGTGCTTAAAGTTTTGAAGTTATCCATGTTTTTCCTTCCTATGCTAGTTGATTCTTGTTCCCATAAGTTGTGTACTCACAAAATCCCTAGACATAGGAAGTGGGTTAGGTTTAAATTTTCTATTCATATTCTTCATGATGCTCTCTTTATGTCTCAATTCTTATCTTTTATGTGAGCATCATTGAAATCATCATGCCTAGCTAAAAGGCATTAAAGAAAAGCGCTTGTTGGGAGACAACCCAATATTTGCCCTTAATGTTTTTGTGTGTTCTCATGATTAAGGTACTGTATTAATCATGTATTATAGCTTTTGTTTCAATAAAGTTCCAAGTAAGACCTTTGGGAAGACTTGGGTGAAAGTTAATGTGATCTTGCTGTAAAAAACAGAAACTTTGCGCTCACGAGATTTGCTGCCATTTTTTATTGGAGAGTGCGATTAGGTTGATTCTTTTTTCAGAAGATTAATAGACAAATTCCTCACGTCCACCAATTTATTTCATAATTTCTTGAGTAGGATAAGTATGGTTAGTGTTCAGATCATTACAGACTGTTCTGTTTCTGACAGATTCTGTTTTCATTGCACAGTTTGCTTGTTTTCTAGTTTCTATGACTTATATTTCTCAATATAAATTGTAGAAATGATATGGTACAGTAGGAATTGTGTGAGAACAATTATGAACCTTGTCTTTGACAGCACCAAAGTGAATGGTTTACTCTTTATCATACTAACCTATCTCACGAAGTTTCGTTAAGTTTTGTGTGATTGAAGTTTTCAAGCTTTAGGTGAGATATCGATATGAGGAGAATAAGGAGTGGAAAGACCCTAAGCTTGGGGATGCCTGAGGCACCCCAAGGTAATATTCAAGGAAGACTCAAGCGCCTAAGCTTGGGTATGCCCTGGAAGGCATCCCCTCTTTCGTCGTCAAAACTATCGGTATACCTTACTCGGAGCTATATTTTTATTCATCACATGATATGTGTTTTGCTTGGAGCGTATTTTGAATTTTACTTGTTGTTTGAATAAAATCATTGGATCTTAATTTTCAAATGAAAAAGAATCCTCCCATGGCTAGTTAATTATTTAACTACTCAGTGTCCTTCACTATTATCTTTTGGAGTAGTTTGTCATTTACTCACGTGCTTCACGTATATCCTATGAGTAAATGGTTGAATAATTGAATATCATAAATATGAATTTATATATGTTTCACATGCTTATACCATGGGGAGTAATGACTTCACATAGAATAAGTATAGGTAGTAAACTTATTAAAAGTTAGCAAATGTATAATTGGTCACTTGAACAATTCATGAAAGAATATTGAAGGAGGAGAGATTTCACATATAAATATACTATCTTGGACATATTTTGTAATTGTGAGCACTCATTAAAATATGACATGCTAAAAGGTTCATGTCGGACAAGGAAGACAACTTAATGGGTTATGTTTTCTTATATCGGAAATAAAGTATATTGTCTTGGATCATACAACATGTTGAGCTTGCTTTTCCCCCTCATGCTAGCCAAATTCTTTGCACCAAGCAGAGATACTACTTGTGCTTCCAAACATTCCTTAAACCAGTTTTGCCATGAGAGTCCACCATACCTACCTATGGATTGAGTAAGATCCTTCAAGTAAGTTGTCATTGGTGCATGTATACCACTCCGGCGACACCTTGGAGTACTTGGATTGCGCAATGTCTTCAACTCCGTCTAACTACAAGTCCATCCACAACAATTGTTTCCATGGTGATGAGGATCACAATCCGAGGTCGGATCTTTCCCAAGGGAGGGGAGATGATGTGGAGCATCCTACGATCATCCCCATGTACACTTTGACTACTCCCCAAGCCCCAATAGGACATATGATGAGACCTCGACCATACACCATTGGACACAAGGTGAACTCACTCCTCTTCGAACCATCACTTTCCACATATGAGACATGGCTACTACCTCATGCATGGACCTTGCATATATCAGGTACAACTGAGACGACCATGCAGGATCCAATGACCAAGGCCAAGCATGGAAGAGGAGAAGGAAGAAGAAGCAGGGACAAGCTTCTGGAAAGCCCGGAACTTCCAGCCCTCGGACCTTCTGGCCTGCCCGGAACCTCCGGCCCCCGGAGTCTAGACCATCCCCGAGCGCGCCAACTCTCTAGATAGCCCGGAACCCGGCCGGAACCTGCCCGGAACTTCGGGCCTGCGTGCATGCAAAGACTCGGGCCAAGGGCCCATGTATCCCCCCTCTCACTTACCCCTTCGTGGGCTAGCACTATATATACTCCCCCACCTCCTCCTAGTTAGGGTCAACATTGGTTTAGCTTATTTTAGAGATAGAGCATTGCTCATCCACATCGGATCTACTCCATGAGAGAGACTGCAGCCTCTACGGAGAAGATCCCTCTGGATTCAAGACCTCCTTGCGGAGAAGAACATCTAGACCTCCTCACGGAGAAGACCGGTTACCTCTTGTATCGTCCGTCGTTGACTTTGGATCTTGTATCTTCCTTTGTGTTCATGGATCTAGCGCATGTGTGATCATTCTTGTTGGTTTGAGTGTTCTCTTGTGTTCCCCTCATTTCCCTCCTCGTGTTCTTCGTGTTCATCGCGGGATCCACTCCTTTCGTGAAAGATCGGGCCACTAGGGTTCTACCCTACATCACTTCTCTTGATATAACATGCCCAAGAAATCCAACTTCCTTTGACCAAAACTCACATTTGTTGAACTTAGCATATAGCTGATGTTCTTTGAGCTTCTCGAGAACTAAGCGAAAATGTTCCCTGTGTTCCTCTTGATTCTTCCAATACACCAATATATCATCAATGAACACCACAAAAAACTTATCGAAGAACTCCATAAAGACCGTATTCATCATACTCATGAAATAGGCAGGGGCATTAGTCAATCCAAAAGACATGACTATGTACTCATATAGCCCGTACCTTGTGGTAAAAGCTTTCTTGGGTATATCCTGTTCTCGGATCTTCAACTGGTGGTATCCTGATCGTAAGTCGATCTTGGAGAATACTTTAGCTCCCTACAGCTGGTCGAACAAATCATTGATCATCGGTAGTGGGTACTTGTTCTTGATCATCACTTCATTCAATGCACGATAATCAACAACCATTCTCAAAGATCCATCCTTCTTCTCAACCAAGAGCACCGGGGCTCCCCACGGTGATGAACTAGGTCAAATATAACCTTTCTCCAATAACTCCTTAATTTGCTTCTTAATTTCCTCCACATCATTTGCGGGCATCTGGTACGGTCTCTTCGATATCGGTCTGGTGCCTGGCAACAGCTCTATTAAGAATTATATGTCTCGATCTGGCAGCATGCCTGGTAGTTCCTCTGGAAATACATCCGGGTAATCCTTCACCACAAGCACTTCTTCCTGAACAACTCCCGAGAGGGAATTCACTTGGGTACTCCTTGGCGCATGCCTAGATACATACTTGATCCTCTTTCCTTCAGGGGTGGTGAGTAAAATTGACTTACTAGCACAGGCGATGTTTCCTCCATACTTCGATAGCCAATCCATGCCTAGTATTATATCCAATCCTTGTGACTCCAAAATTATTAGGTCTGAGGGGAAAACATGGCTACCAATGGTTAATGATAACCGATCACACCATCGACTGGCCATATACTGTGCTCCTAGCGAGCTTACTAACATGGGTGACCTAAGGTGTAAGGTTGGCAGCATAAAATTGTCCACAGATCCCCTTGATATCTATGAATGTGATGCACCAGTGTCAAAAAGAATGAGAGCGGTAAATTACTTAATCAAAAACTTACCAATCACTGCGTCAGGCTGATCTTCAACTTCCTCCACGTTGATGTGGTTCACCTGACCTCTGGTGAAGGGATTGGGCTTCTTTCCAGAGTTTCCATTTCCATTGTCATTCTTCAACTCTGAACAATCATTGGCTTAGTGTCTAGTCTTCCCGCACTTGTAACAGGTGACATGGCTCAGGTCCTTCTTAGCGGGTGTTGCTGGGTTGGAACGGTTCTGCTTGCTGCTTCCTCCATTCCCATTTACATTCTTAGGGAAACTATTGTTATGTGAGCTTCCTCCATTGTGAGTATGGCCTCCATGGTTATGGGTGTATCCTCATGAGTTTGGGGTAAATCGTGGCTTTTGCTGAGCTCCAGAATTGTACTTCCCCTGTCGATACTTCCTTTTGTGGTTCTCTATCTGCTATTGCTTGCCTTCTATCATAAGAGCCCTGTCTACGAACTCCTGGTAGTTAGTGAATGTTGCAACCATCAACTGCATACTCAGCTCATCATTCAGCCCTTCCATAAACTTCTCCTGCTTTGCGGAATCTATGGCCACATCATCTGGGGCATAATGAGCTAACTTATTGAACTCATCCACGTACTGCCCCACAGTACAATTTCCCTGGCTTAAGTTGCGAAACTCACGCTTCTTCATACTCATAGCTCCGGTTGAGACGTGTGGTGTGTGAAATGCCTGCTGAAACTGATCCCAAGTGACATTTGCTATGGGGAAAGTGGTTGTGTAATTCTTCCACCATGAAGCTACGGGTCCATCTAGTTGATGTGCGGCAAAGCGCACCTTCTCAGCATATGTGCAACCTGCGGTGGTCAGCTCCCTTCCAATCCTGCGGAGCCAGTCATCAGCAATAATCGGCTCGGTGCTACTGGAAAACACCGACGGATTCAACCTCAAAAAACAGGCTAAGTTGTCCACTTGAGGTGGTGGCGGTGGGTTGTTGTTGTTGTTGTTGTTGCCTTGGATCTGGACTAGCAACTGCATCAAGGCATTCTGTTGTTGGATCAACTGAGTGAGCTTCGGTGGAAAGACAAATCCGGGGTCACGTCTCGGAGGCATCTGATGGGTTTAGAGTGGTGAGACTAGAATAGAATGAGGTCTAAAGAGAAATCACTACCCATATGCACATGAGACAAACACATTCATTTCACACCACTCAATTCAAGCAAGGGCATACAATCGATCTAAGCTACCGTTACAAAATACTCGGACTACTACAATATACATGGGGGAATACTACTGATAATATGGTGGTCGACTAGAAATTTTGATCGAAGGAAGACTCCATGATATCTGCTCTAGCTTTGTCTTCATAATCATCATCACTATCGGGGCCGGAGTCGGTATCGTCGATGATGATGTAGTTTTTGGGGTTGTTGTCCTCCTCAGGTGCGGGATCTCCCATGAATATTCCTATCTTCTTCTTCAGGTCTTCATTCTTCTCCAGTAGTACTGCAATTTCCTCTTCATATCCATCACGTGTAGACTTGAGTTCCTCTTCTATATCCATGTTCCTGGTCATCACCTTCTTCATGTCTATCATGCTGGCTCACATCTGATTCTCCTGGTGACGAATGTGCTGGTTCAACTCCTGGATGTAGGCTGCAATGGACTTGTCCCTCCTGGTGCAAATCATCTCCCATTGCTCATCTCGGCGTCCACATATCTGGTAGATGGTGTCCTTAAGATCCTTGTGGTATACCTCGCCGATGCATCCCATGACGATGTGGGCTGCCATGCTCTTTCCTAGACTCCAGGTTGGTGCATCAAATGAAAACTCTATGGGCTCAGTAATTGGTGTGAATATCCTTCCTGGAACATGTACTCGAATCGCCCAGCGCTCTTCTTCAGGTAGAGTGGCGGTGTAGGTCCCGGTGAAGCTTGGTATTCCGATGCTCAGGTACCTGGTGGCTTCCTTCAGGTGTTGTTTGAAAGGTGTTGGGGATATAACTACTAAGTATAAACCTCCCAAGTGGGGCCGGGTTATACATGTAATGAGTTATTCATATTGAAGCCCATGAAGAAAAGGAGTATGGCGATTTAATATAAGAGATCTAAAAGCCCAGGGCCCAAAGGCGGATTAGGGCCCGTAGACATAAACCTCCATAAGGTGTGTAACTTATGTTGTAAGATAGGAAAGAGTAGAAACCGAGCCGGACATGTTTATGAGCCGGTCGGGATTCTGTAAACCACTGGGCATCAACATGTGTATATAAAGGGACGACCCGGTGGCGGTTCAAGGACAAGAAACAACAACTCGAGAGCCAGGCAAACCGTATTCGCTCCCTGGTCATCGAAACCATGGCAATCCCATCATAACTGGAGTAGGGGCCGAACCAGTATAATTCTTTGCGTCCTTTATCCGCTTTAACCCCTTTAAGATAACTACGTTGCGATGGCACCATGACTAAGCCCTCACACTAGGACATTTGCCGTGACAATCCCATGACAGTTGGCGCCCACTGTGGGGCTATCGCGCGATGGTTTGAAGTTCTTAGAGGGCGGCTTAGAAGGGGTCAAGGGATACATTGTGGGCCGGATGACCAAGAGTCGTCGCAGCAAGCTCTGCATCAATGACGCGAGCTGGGGCCCCAAGGTTGGTTCAATTGAGTATGGATATCGGGTCCCTTCGGCGGTATTCACGTCTTCATTGGCAAGATCAGCGAACTGGGCCCTGAGCCGGACATCTGCACCGACATCGTTGAAATGGCTCGGCGTGCGAGATCCGGTCGGGTTCAGCCTGCCATGAAGTGTGCCTTCGTGGGAGTCATCCACAGAGTGGAATCTGAGGATAGATCGGTATCTGGTGGTGAAACCGTCATTTATTCTAACGACAAGTCATCTACCGGAGAGACCGAGTCATTGTACTGCAGGATGGCCGGTTTGGGGGCTGTTCCGATGGCGACAGTATTCCGGACCCCCTTGTTCCGACGAGCCGAGTTGCGGCCTTCATGGCCGGTACATAGTCAACGTAGCATTCTTCAACCGCAGCAGCAATGATCTCCGGTTTAGTAGCAGCGACAGCAGCTGGGGCAGGGGGCCCTTCGCCATCGCCGGCTCAGGTTTTGTCCGATTTGTTCAACGCTTTAGCAACACTGCTGGCGACTGAATTTAACCCGGCGAATCAGGATCAGCACAACGCAGAAGTCGTGAAGGTGAAGGATCAGATAGCTCAAGCCAAGGCAGACCTGGCAGCCGAGAACACCAGGATGGCTATGGAGCGGTCCGAGTTGGATGCACAGGCTTATCGGCTTATGCTGGATCAGAATGCATCAAATGATGTAATGAGGAGAAGGTACCGGTCCCACCTACCTCCGGTTTATGAGCTAAGGAATCTCTTTAACACGCCAGGAGCAGGAATCAACAACCAACCAGTGGTAAACCAGGTAGAAGCACCTGGAATGGGGGCGCCGGTTCAGCAGCGCATAGTGGATCCAACTCATCAGAATATCCCGTCACAGCGCGTGTCAACGCCTCCAGGTCATTTCTCCAACCCCCTGGATAACATAGTCGCCGCCGCTTCACGATTGGCAGCCCTCCCAGTTGAAGGTGACTCCCCCGTAGCGGTTGAGACGCGACGGGCTAGGGAGCTCCTTCAGATAGCTTTGAATCAGCAACATGCGTATTCATACAGCCGCGAGAGGATTCATTCCACCCCCCGCCCAAGCCGGAGTTACAGCAGGCACTTTGATGAACCGACCATGTCAAGCAGTGCGTGGGATCGTAACCCGCCTTGAGGGCATAATCCGGCAGGTGGTGGTACTAATGCTTAGGATTTTGTGGATCAGGGCAGAGCGTGTCGAGAAGCTGAGTGGGCGGTGCAGTACGCAGCCCGTCAGCTTACTCCGGTTCGTCCAACAACTTCGGTGGAGCCAGGAGTTACCTCCAGCTCTTTGGGGGTGTTGTGTCTCGTCCCGGATCTACGTAATGTACGGCTGCCCATGGATTTCAAAGGACCCCGCAAAGTGCCCAATTATACTGCCGATTTACCCCCCGAGTCATGGATCGAAAGCTATGAGATGGCGATGGAGATGCTGGATGTGGATGATGCGGCCTATGCTAAATACTTCACCATGATGTTGGAAGGAACAGCTCGCACTTGGCTGGAAAGTTTGCTAGCTAAATCCATCGGGTCGTGGGCTGCGTTAAAAGCCCGGTTTATCCAGAATTTCAAGGACACGTGCAAGCAGCCCATGTCAATTGTAGATTTAGCCGCCTATGTCCAAGAAGAAGGTGAATCGACAACCCATTGGGTGCGCCGGGTTTTGGAAATCTTGCATTCATCGGACCGAATCAATGTCGATACAACAGTTCTAACGCTTGAGGGCAATTGCTGGTTCATCCCTTTGAAGCTAAAATTGGGACGGCTCAAGCGCCATTGCAATGACATGGGAACTCTTATGGCAGCTCTGGTTAAGTATGCTGACTCTGATAGTACCAAGGACCCTGAGTCTGAAGATGAAAAGCTGGGGAAGGGAAAGAAGAGTGGCAGTAACAAGGGGCAGCAGCATAACCCGGCGGGTCATGGAAAACAACGGTAGGCGCAAAGCAGATAATAGTTTGGATTTTGTGGCTAACACCAACACGCGGAATAATAATCAGCGTCCTAAGGGTAAACCGCCCCCGCGGAGTGGAGGATCAAGTGTCAATCTTGAGCGCCTGTTAAAACAGCCTTGTCCAAGGCACGGGACGCGAGAGAGACCAGCCACACATCTTTGGAAGGATTGTTTTATTATGTGGGAGTTCAAAAACTCGGATCTTTTCCAATACGATCATGGGCCACCCGGCGGTTCAGGCGGCGGTTCTCATGGGCCGGGTTATGGTGGAGGCAGTTCTGGTTTGGGATTTCAAGGCAACAAAAGCGGACATGGCAATCAAGGCAGTCAGGGCAACCAGGGTGGTTATAATCATTAGGGGAGTCAGCAGCAACAGCAATTGGCTTACCAGAGCAATCCGAAGCAGTTGAATAGTGGGAAGTATCATGTCTTCTCCACTAGCTTATGCAGGCGCGAACATAAGCTTCATAAAAGGGCAGTAAACTCCGTTGAACCGGCAGTGCCCCGTTATCTGCGCTGGTCTGAACAACCCATTTTGTGGAGTCGAGAGGATCATCCACCCCGGGTTGATAACCTGGGTCATCTGGCATTGGTGGTGGCACCTCAGGTTGGGGGGTACAAGTTCACCAAGGTGCTCATGGATGGAGGGAGCAGTATCAATATCCTTAATTATGAAACCTTCCGTCACATGGGGTTGACAGATTAAAATCTTAAACCGTTGAACACTGTTTTCCACGGTGTGGTACCTAGAAAATCGGCGTATCCAGTTGGTAAGATAGGTCTGGAGGTTGCTTTTGGAGATGATCATGATTCAAGATCAGAGACATTGAGCTTTGAAGTGGTGAAAATCAAGAGCCCATATCATGCCCTGTTTGGACGACTGGCTTATGCTAAGTTCATGGCAAGGCCCTATTATGTTTATCTGTAGCTCAAGATGTCGGGTCATAAGGGGACCATCACGGTACATGGGAGTCGTAAGATTGCTTTGGAATGTGAAGAAGGTGATGTGGCTTATGTTGAGTCTGTTTGTGCAATAGAGGAGTTGAAGTTCTACAAGGACAATGTTGATCCGGCAGATATGACTTCTTTGAAAAAAGTCAACTACAGAGCATGATCCGGCCTTCAAGTTTAAATTGGCTGCGGAGACAAAGCTGGTTGACTTTGTCCCTGGCGATTCATCCAACAGTTTAGCATCAGTGCTAATCTGGATCCGAAATAGGAAAGCGCGCTCATCGAGTTCATCCGTGAGAACCGGGACATCTTTGCATGGAAACCTATTGACATGCCAGGTGTACCAAGGGAACTCGCTGAGCACACTCTTAATATTGATCCTATGTTTAAACCGGTCAGGTAGTTTGTCCGCCGCTTCAATGAAGAAAGGTGTAAGGCTATTGGTGAGGAGGTAGCCCGGCTCTTGGCAGCAGGGTTTATTGTGGAGGTTTTTCACCCTGAGTGGTTAGCTAACCCGGTGCTAGTACTTAAGAAGAATGGCACTTGGAGGATGTGTGTGGACTACACAGATTTGAAGAAGGCTTGTCCAGCTGATCCCTTTGTTCTCCCTCGTATTGATCAAATCATTGATGCTACGGCAGGTTGTGAGCGTTTGAGCTTTATGGATGATTATTCTGGTTATCATAAGATCAAAATGGCAGTTAAGGACCAGGAGAAGACAGCTTTTATAACTCCCTTTGGAGCCTTCTGCTTTGTATCTATGACCTTTGGGCTCAAGAGCGCCCAGGCGACTTACCAGCGCTGCGTGCAGAATTGTCTTCATAATCAAATTGGGCGCAATGTTCATGCTTATGTGGATGATATTGTGGTGAAGTCTAGAAAGGAGCAGACGTTGATAGCTGACTTGAAGGAAACTTTTGATAATCTCAGGGTCTATAAGATGATGCTTAATCCGGCCAAAGGTGTTTTCGGTGTTCCGGCAGGCAAGCTCTTGGGTTTTCTAGTGTCTAACAGGGTCATTGAAGCTAATCCGGAAAAGATCAAAGCGATTACGTCTCTGGCTAAACCGGCATGTATTAATGATGTTCAGCGTCTGGCGGGTCGTATTGCAGCATTGAGCCGGATTATCAGCCGATTAGGAGAGAAGGTTATCCCTCTATATCAGATGATGAAAAAGACAAATATTTTTGTCTGGAGGGATGCTGCTAATGCAGAGTTTGAGGACTTGAAAAAGCAGTTAGCTGAGCCACCTGTCCTTGCTGCTCCGGTCGATAAAGATCCATTGTTGTTATATGTGGCTGCTAATGCCCATGCTGTTAGTGTGGCCATTGTGGTGGAGCATAAGGAAGATGGGAAGGAGTATCCGGTTCAACGGCCGATTTATTATATCAGTGAGGTACTTATTGAGTCTAAACAGAGGTACCCACATTAGCAGAAGCTGGTGTATGGAGTTTTTATGGCAAGCTGGAAGTTGAAGCAGTATTTTCAAGGTCATCCCATCACGGTCGTCAGTTCTGCCCCTTTGGGAGATATAATCCAGAACAGGGAGGCAACTGACCGAGTTGCCAAGTGGGCTATTGAGCTTGGACCTCACGGGTTAAAATATGTGCCTCGTACGACAATCAAATCCCAAGCGTTTGTGGATTTTATCAATGACTGGACAGATTTATAGGCACCGGAAGAAAAGTTGGATCATACTTATTGGACTATTCATTTTGATGGGTCCAGGCAATTGGAGGGCTCGGGAATGGAGTCGTGTTAACTTCCCCATGAGGTGATAAGTTTTGTTATGTTCTCCGTTTAATGTTCCCTTGCACTAACAATGCAGCTGAATATGAGGCTTTACTCCATGGTCTTTGAATGGCTAAGGAGATGAATCTAAGCCGGGTTAAGTGCTTTGGAGACTCAGACCTGGTGGCTCAGCAAGTATCTGGTACTTGGGATTCCAAGGACCCACTCATGGCAGCGTATCATCGAGAAGTAGATATTGTTGCGGGTCACTTCAAGGGTTATCAGGTTGACCATGTGGACGGTCGAAAGAATGAAGCGGCGGATGCTTTAAGCCGTTTGGGTTACCAACGTAAACCGGTTCCACCCAATGTGTTTCTAGATATTTTGCATAACCCATCGGTCAAGCTACCTACAGAGGAGGATTGGCTGTTCCTGACCCGGAGGCTCAGTTAGTGGCAGTTCTTCATGTTATCCCGGATTGGACGGTCCCATATTTGGTGTATATGAACTGGGGCGAGTTACCGGAGGATGAAACTTTGGCCAGGCAGATAATCCGGCGATCCAAGTCAATGACCATTATCAATGGGGAATTGCAT
Organism: Triticum urartu; assembly: GCF_003073215.2. Taxonomy (NCBI): domain Eukaryota; kingdom Viridiplantae; phylum Streptophyta; class Magnoliopsida; order Poales; family Poaceae; genus Triticum; species Triticum urartu. The sequence goes on along the minus strand of NC_053027.1, from coordinate 357,996,069 downwards.
CATTGTAGTGTAACAGGGGCATTTCAGCGCTGTGTGTCGCCTGAAGAAGGTTGTGAGATTTTACGTGAGATCCATGAAGGAGATTGTGGTCACCACGCCAGTTCAAAATCCTTGGTAGCTAAGGCTTTTCGTCACGGCTTCTATTGGTTGACGGCTCATGCTGATGCTGAGGACTTGGTGAAAAGTTGTGATGGTTGTCAGAAGTTCTCATGCCGCGCTCATGTTCCGGCTCAAGAATTGAGGATGATTCCAATCACTTGGCCATTTGCAACTTGGGGGCTGGATATGGTTGGGCCCTTTAAGAGGTCCAAGGATAAGAAGACCCACCTTTTGGTGGCGTTTAATAAGTTCACTAAGTGGGTGGAGGCAGAACCAGTCAGTAAGTGTGATGTAGCCACGGCGGTTCAATTCATCAAGAAGGTGATTTTCCGGTTTGGTTTTCCACACAACATCATAACAGATAATGGTACTAATCTGTCCAAGGGTGCTATGGAAGAATTTTGTCAACGTGAGCACATCTGGCTTGACGTGTCATCAGTGGCTCACCCCCAATCTAATGGTCAGGCGGAGAGAGCCAATCGAGAGATCCTAAGAGGCATCAAGCCACGCCTTATGGTTCCTTTAAAGCAGACGCCGGGTTGTTGGGTGGAGGAGCTACCTTCTGTGTTATGGAGCATCAATACCACGCCCAACAGATCTACAGGTTATACACCTTTCTTCATGGTTTACGGAGCAGAGGCGGTCCTCCCTAGTGACATCCGTCATGACTCACCCTGTGTGGCAGCTTATGTTGAGGCCGACAATGAGAAGGCACGCCAGGAAGCACTTGACCTATTAGATGAGGAGCGTGATATTGCAGCGGCGCGTTCGGCAATTTATCAGGAAGATCTGCGTCATTATCACAGTCATCGGGTTAAAACCAGAATGTTTCAAGAAGGGGATCTACGGCTCATCCAGGATCAGACTGATATGCACAAGTTATCCTCGCCTTGGGAAGGACCCTTCGTGGTCAGCAAGAATCTGCACAACGGGTCATAGTACCTTATCGATGTTAGAGAGCACAAAGACTCACGTAAATCAGAGGAGGAGACCCACTGGCCGTGGAATATAGCTCATCTTCGGCCTTACTACACCTGAGCCATAGGCTCCTCTTATGTACATATTATTGACAATGTATATATTATGATGATCAATATAATAAACCGGCATCCCTGCTAAAGCGGGGCCTCTCATGTTATTCCTTGAAAGGTTTTTGGTTACATGGGGCTTCTATTTATAAAGCGGAGTTCTAATTGCCCATTGATCCGGCTCATAAGCCACACATAAAAAACACTTGGGGGCTTGCCACCCAAGGTCAAAATGAGCCAAAGAGAGTCTGTTGCAAAGCACAACTCAAACATAGGCACCCATTGAGCACAGCTCAAAATATTACTAGGGGGCTCTTCGCTTCTACAAGAACAAAGAGTCTATAACCTTGTAGTAGGCTATAAAAGCCAGGCTTGGAAGCCAGGTGTATTCACCTAAACCCCAGGTTATCCTGCCATTTTAAGTAAGCCACTCCGTCCAGGTAATCCTGGTAGACCCGTCGAACGTTTGACAAGTCAATCTTATAAAGACCATGAACTTGTCATAGTTAAAATGACAATTGGTTTGATGTGAGGTCCATCTTATAAGGCTTTTTGAAATGGTTTAACTCAGTGGCCTGGCAGCCCATGAAAAGCCTCGTTGTTTTTGCATATTTTCTTATGAAATCTTTTTAATATTTCTTTTTAGGTGTTTTATACTAATTCGGTGTTCATTGACCCATTTTTGCTGTCGATTATAAATTGTTAGTATGCATTCAACTATAATCCGGTGTTGATTGACCCGGTCTGGCTTCGACTACAAGTCGCCAGTATGATATACGAATAAACCGGTGTTTATTACAACCCGGTCCGGTTTGACTATAAACCGGCAAAACAAGGAGGAGTTATCAGTAGTCAAGATTTGGGTTATCACCTTTACTACAGAAAGTTGGTGAGCCAACGATGTGATTCAATGTCACAGGTATGATATATTTTATATTTGGTTGTCATTCCATACAGCCTGGTTATAAACCTGGATTATATGTTGGGCATTATGACCCGTCCAGTGATAAACCGCCAGGACACTTTCAACTTGTTATATGCAGAAATAGGTCAAATAAAGCTGCTAAAGATCATAAGCAGACGTAACATAAATCATGACGGATTAAGAGTACCATGAAAAGTGAATATGCACGATGGCATAGCAGACCAAGTGTTTAAACTAGCCGATTACAAGGCGTTTTGATGCCCCAAAGTATAATTGTTCTCAGAAAGTATTTCAGTATGTAGAAGATTAAACCGGCCTCCGGATTATGACTCTTTGCCAGGCTGGCTTGATGGTTGTGGATCATGTTGCACGAATTCACCCTCCTCCTCTTCACCAAGTGGCTGGAAATCAATGGTGGTCCAGTCGATTCCAGTTAGGGCCTTGAATACGGCTTCATCGCTTATAAGGGTGGAGGGTTCAACATCAGGAGCGTAGGTATGCTTACGGATTGGTGGGATAAGATTCTCCACATCATGAGTTGGCGCAACAAGTCGTTTGTTGTCAGCATCATAAACCGGCTGATAGTGAGAAAGATCTGTTTCTTCGGCCAATTTGCTCTCTAATGGGCGCATTTCCTTCGACAAAGCACGAAGATCATCATTGTCAAACTCTGACCCGTCTTCCTTTATGCTTGGATAGCCGCGTCCTATGTCCGCCGAATCAAGATCTGGTATCCAGGCTTTAGCCTGGATTAGCGCAGTCAGAGCACCTACCCTTGCAGATGATCTTTTTAACTCGTCCAATTGGGTAGGCAGCATTGACAGCTTTTCTAATGTTTCCTTGATCAGGCTTGGGGTGGTTTGTTATGAGCGGTAGTACAAATGATCCGCTGTGCGCCGGTATATAACTGCTCTATAAGAGTATAGGCAGCCTTCAACTTCTTCTGCATATCAGAGCCCAAGTGGGTAATGCGAGATCCTGCATCATTGAATATATTGATAAACCAGAAGTTTATGGGATAATACATGTTGAAGCTTATCATAAGGGTACTTACCAAACACAGCAGTGGTCATGGCATTTATTTGCCGCTTCAAGCTAGTCAATTCCTCTGTTACCGGTTTAAGTGTTGTTTCAGCGTCCTCCACCCGCTTTAGCAGAGTTGCTTTTTCAGCGTCCCATCCTTCCCGTTCACCTTTAAAGCCTTCTTTTAGTTGCTCCATGGCTGTTAAAGCGCTAGTCAGCTCTTCTTTAGCCTTGGAAGTTTCTGCCTGCTGGGACTTAATATTTTCCCGAAGGTCGGCAATTTGAGATTCTTTTTGGCTCAGATCGGCCTGCAAGCGACATGTAATGAGTTAGTAGTGCTGATGTGAAGTCCCAAGCACATAACAGGTTATACACTTGGCACTTGGGGGCTAATTCATATGGCTTTTATCAACCGACATTTTCAAGTCCCAAGCACATAACAAGTTATACACTTGGCACTTGGGCGCTAATGTATATTTGCTCAAGTCAAAATTATGGATTTTTCTTCATCAATCAGTTATCAAGAGTTTGGGAAGCTTCATGATAGAAAGGTACCGATTCATCCTAAAGGTATAAACCGATCCCTGGGGACTACACAAGCAAAAAATGCAAGATTCCTACTTTAAAGTCCCGGTTCATCCTGAAACGATAAACCGGCCCTTGGGGGCTACACGGGCAAAGTTGAAGTATTACGAAGACCCGGTTCATGTTGATATCATAAACCGGCCCTTGGGGGCTGCTAGAGTTGATATTAGAAATTGGACACAAGAGAAAAAATTATGAGGAGTTAACAGTGTTTACCTCATATCGCTCCTTCATCAGGCCCACTAAACCGGCTGCATAGTCGCGGCTTGTATACAGGCGGTTTAAAAAGTCGGAATGAATCTCTTGGACGTTGAGGTGGGCATAGCTGGATAAATCCGTTTTCCACTTGCCCTTATCCATAGCAGAAAACTCTTGGCACTATGCTTTGATAAAGCGATAGGATTGCCAGGGGTGGTGTGGCTGATGCCAGTGACAATGACATCGTCCGATTGGTCTACAGCTGCTTTGGCTGGGCTTGGCGGTTTGTTTGCAGCTCTGGCCGGACTTGGCAGATCAGTAGCATGGCCGGTGGGATCCTCTTCCATCGGTTCAACAAAGGTCTCAGGATGTTCTAGTGGTGGATCATCATGTATAGCATCAGCATTCAGCTCAAATTGTTCTAGGGCCTGTTCCGGGTTATCATCAGTCGGGTTATCATCAGCTCGCTTATTCAATTTGGCCTTTTTGTCGGGCCTGGTTTGGTTCTGAAAGGAAAAGACATAAATGTTAGATATAACAAATAAGTATAAAGCATCAAGAGTTAAGTTTAAAGTGCTCACCCAGGAATAGTCTTCAGAGGAGGGAGTTGTGTGGCTGTTGACTCACCGGATGATGAATGAGGTGTTCCCTGATAGTTTGAATCAGATGGATTAAGAGGTTGCCTGAAATGACCCGCCTTGGGATAAGGAGTATCAGAAATGTATGAGACCTCTGATCGACATTTCCGGGTTGGAGTGTTCGGTAAACCGGATGAAGTAACTACATGGCCGTTGTGCCGGGTTGTGCGGCAAGCTTCATGCAGCTGTTTATTCAAAAGAAAGTTGGGATCCAAATAAGCTATAAGGTGTGAAAATTTTACTTTCTGGATTGCTTGACGGGTTTCCTGTGTTGGCTGAGGATCTGAACCAGAGGAAAGAATAATTACCTCTACATCTTCAGCCCGTCTAGCTTCAGCGTCCTCCTGTTAAGGGTCATTGTCAATGAGGTGTATGAAAAATGAACCAAGAGAATCAAGTTCTACCTCTGAGTCCGGATTATCAAGATCCTCGTCAAGGATCATCCAGGTGGATTCAGATGTTTTCTTCTTAGCAGGTTTTTTGACAACCTTTGTCTTGGGACGAGGGGTTTTCGCCGGTTTATCCTGTGGTTTCTTCTTCCAAAATGGGTCTTCACCCTGTTAACAGATTGACAAAGGTTATAAGAAACAGTTAAGAATATCAGGTACAAACAGGAGTTAGGCAATTCTTATAGCTGGCGGTTTATTCAAAACGCAGAAGGGACTTAGCCCTGTTTTGTTGCCGACAGCCACTGATTCATCTAGTATCTTTTTAACAGCTTTAGTGACTTCAGCATCAGTCAACTGAATGTCAGTCTGCCGTTGAGGATCTTTTGAGTCCCCTGTGTACTCGCACATTAAATCGGGGCGATGGCTTAAAGGAAAAATACTCCAAGATATCCAGAAACGAACAAATTCAACTCCTGTTAAACCATTAGCCATAAAGGCTCTAAGCTTGGCGAGTTGTGGCGCATATTTGGCCCGTTCCTTTGCAATCAACCTTTGCGGAAATGGATGTCTGTTGGTAAGCCCGTGAGCACGGTAACTCGTCAGAGGATTCTCATCATCAAGGGAAGTATCCTTACAGTAGAACCAAGTCTGGTTCCAATCCTTAGGGTGACTATGATGCTTGGCGTGAGGGAAGCTGACGTCTTTCCTTTTCTAAATTGAAATGCCGCCAAGTTCATTATTGGGCCCGTCTACAAATTCAGTATCACGGTTTAAATAGAAAAAGTCCCTGAACAGTTCAACGGTCGGTTCTTCTTGCAGATAAGCCTCGCAAAACACTTGGAAATTACAAATATTGGACATAGAGTTAGGTCCCATATCTTGAGGTTGGATCTGGAAACTAGCAAGCACATCAAGAAAAAACTTTGATCCGGGAGGTTTAAAACCACGGTTCAGATGATCAACAAACAGAACTATCTCGCCATCCTTGGGCTCAGGAGGATTTTCTCAACTAGGGGCTCGCTAGTGGACTTCATTCTATTTTGGTAAAGCACCGGTTATAACACATCCTTTCATATATTCTTCCGTAACGCGGGATGGAACCCAATTACAAGCATAAAAAGTCTTGGCCATTTCTTAGAAAACCTGGAGGAAGGTTTGTGCTGGTTTAAGATTCATGGTTGACAAGAATAAAGCGTTGCAGGTTAAGAGACAAAAGGTTTTTAGGCATGCAAAAATGGTTAAACCGGAGGTTAATGCTACTATAAAGGATAAAGCGGTTGGCGGTTTACAAGGGGACTAATGGTATATGGAAGGTTATTTTCTAAAAGATAAACCGCCTACATGGAGAATCAGAGTATAGATCTGAAGCCGAAAAATAACTAAGTGAGGAAGAACAAGTTTTACAGTTTCACATTAGAATTTCAGATCTACCACATGACAGGAAAAGGAAAATATTTAGACCTAAAGGTTGGTGCTTGAGCAGTTCATGAAGTTCCAGATCAGGTTTTTATACACAAAATAGATGATCTGATGGCAAAAGAAGGATTATCATTACTACCGCATAAGAGTATATCAAGTTTGGAGTCTATCCTATAGGCCTTAATGAAGAACAGGGGAAGAACACCATGAAGCTTCGAGGAGCCCATGCAAACCCTAAACAGATCTATGGAGGAAAGGAAGAAGAACTCACCGAAACTGTTCAACAGCGGAGAGGGGCCGCGATTTTCTGGTATGGGTAGGGTGATGCAGCGGCCAAGGTCGGGGCAGAGGTGAAGGTCGACGGCAGCGTCAGCGCTCGAGTGCTGAGGCGACGTGAGGTGGAAGAAAGACGAAGAGGCCAGGGGAGAAAAGGAAAGGGACCCTCGGCCCTATTTATTAGACGAAGAGATAAGCGACAGGCGTGGGAATCGAGGAGCCAAAAAAATGGATATGTCCCAGAGCTTTGGCCTCGATTTTCAGAGGCTCATTAATAAAAGTAAGGTATATACGGTTTTTTAATGAACAGGTGACATCATGGCGGTTTATTATAATCTTGGAAGGTGACGTCATGGCGGTTTATTATAATCCTAGAAGACGACGTCATGTCGGATTACAAGGTTTACTCGAAGGTACTGAAGAAGAAGTTTTTCTAAAGTGTTGAAGATTGACATGAGCAGGTTCAAATCAATCTGGGGCCTAATGTTGGGGATATAACTACTGAGTATAAACTGCCCAGGAGAGGCCGGGTTATACCTGTAATGAGTTATTCATATTGAAGCCCATGAAGACAAGGAGTATGGCACTTTAATATAAGAGATCTAAAAGCCCAGGGCCCAAAGGCGGATTAGGGCCCATAGACATAAACCGCCATAAGGTGTGTAACTTATGTTGTAAGATAGGAAAGAGTAGAAACCGAGCCGGACACGTTTATGAGCCGGTCGGGATTCTGTAAACCGCCGGGCATCAACCTGTGTATATAAAGGGACGACCCGGCGGCGGTTCAAGGACAAGAAACAACAACCTGAGAGCCAGGCAAAGCGTATTCACTCCCTGGTCATCGAAACCATAGCAACCCCATCATAACTGGAGTAGGCTTTACCTTCAACTTAAGGGGCCGAACTAGTATAATTCCTTGCGTCCTTTGTCTGCTTTAACCCCTTTAAGTTAACTACGTTGTGATGGCTCCACGACTAAGTCCTCACACTAGGACATCAGCCGTGATAATCCCATGACAAAAGGGGTGTCATCATATGGTTGAGTGAACTTGTTCCTCTGGCCCGCCATCTATAGAGTAGAAAATGGAGAGGAGTCAGAAATGAGTAAAGAAGAATGTCCTATGGCTTATCCTAGTGGTCGCGTCCTACAGTCAGCGTGTGCTCTGATACCATGTTGTAGTGACCCGACCTCAAACGGTCAAGTCTCTATGTTTAAGTGTCATCCCTGGATCGGTATTGCTGACACACACAATACTCGAGGATTTATAACAGAGTTCAATCACACACTTATTACATCCAATGTCTCAAAAGAGAACTATTACAATAATATGGCTGAAGTCCATGTAAATACGATAACAGCGGAAGCTTCAAAGGTAGTAGAGTCCATCCATCTCCACGGCAAAACTGAGTGCATGACAACGACCTAGCGCACCTTACTCTTCGTCTGAAAACTCTGCAACATAATACGTTGCTGCCTGTGTAGGTCAGCACATGGAATATGCTGGCAAGATAATACTATAGAGCAAAGAGCAAATAACAGCTATAACTACATGCATATATGGCTGATGGAGGCTCTATGGTTATCATTTGCAGAAATCTAGTTTTTCCGTACAACAAAGGAATATATTTTATTGAACTACAAGTTTGTTGAAAACATTGAGAATGGTAACCCCATCTCAATCCCAATTAAAAGTTAACAACCCCACAGATTAATTAAGTAGAGTGTTGACATCAACATAATAATTCAAGCACCAGATACTCAAGATGTCCACAACCGGGGACACGGGTAATCATGATTAGTTTGTACACTCTGTAGAGGTTTGCACACTTTTCCCCACAAGACTCGATATCCTCCGTTGGATTTCTCGCACTACATGATGTTTGAGAAACGGATGACCGAGACACAGTCTTTCAGAAGCGTTAGCTCATTACGACGGGTAGACAGTACCACCTACATCCCTTGCATATGCTAATCTACCACTGTAAGAGGTCACACAACATACTCAACTATGCCAGAGCCCATAATGGCTTCTGGCTGCACGCGGAAGTTTCCAGCATGAATAACATAAGGGATAAGTATATTTTTCATCCTCGAACTCTGGCGATAGTACAGAAATCGTCCCTCAACTTCGAAACCACCAAAACTCAGTCCCTCAACTATTTAAACTGGATACTTTTCATCCCTCGCAATGCTTAAAGTTGTTTTGGTATGACGTGGACCCGGTTTTGACTAAAACCGCCCAAGTGTCCTCGTTTTTCCAGTTTGGTAACAACAAATTTTATGTCCAGAATTGTATGTGCTATGTAATCTAACCTAACTGAATGAGATTCATAGCAGATTGTTCACATGATTTTAGAGCATTGTGTAAACTGAATGCATGACAGATTGTTCACTTGTTCATAGATGATAGGACAGAGTACTGAAATGAACAAATTGCATGAAAAACATAGTCTAACATAACTACAGAGTACTGATTAGTCTTACAAGCAAACCACAAACAGGAATTCTCAAAGTCTGACAAAGTAAATGAGAAATAGTCTGACATAACCACAAACAGGAATTCTCACTGCCAGCCATAAAATTTATTGTTATTGAACTGGACAAACCAGGCCACATGGACGATTTTAGTCAAAACTGGGTCCATGTCATACCAAAACCACTTTAAGCGTCACAAGGGACGAAAAGTATCCAGTTTAAAAAGTTGAGGGACTGAGTTTTAGTGGTTTCAGAGTTGAGGGATGATTTATATACTATCGTCAGAGTTCGAGGATGAAAAATATACTTATCCCATACCATAATGATCCTTTGAGCCTGGGTGGCAAACCATAGGATGATCACATGGATTCCCCGGGATCTCCTTGGACAACACTGGATTCCCCAGGTACCCACAAACCAATCCACCCAGATGTGTATTAAAGTAGCCACCTTAAGTTAACCTTAGTTAATAATAACTCTCACATCTCTCATGAATTCTCTCAAAACCAAACCACGTCTATGAGCATAGCATAGCAGTGTAAGGATAACGTAATAACACGCATGATTTGCAATAAACGGGCAATAGGTTCCTACCTCATCAACTACTTCCCAAATTCCCACATGTTAACAATCCTACTCATGCAATGTTTGAGGGTTTAAACTAATGCATAAAAACTATGTAATAAAGGGATATGATCAAAGTGTTACTTGCCTTGCTGACGATCTGAAAACCCTATAGATTCGTAATAGCAAGCCTCGCACTCCGGAAACTCTATCGTGAACAAACAATAGCATACATAAGCACTCAAGCATAAGATGGAGTTTCAATTTGCGAAAAGAATCAAAAGAATAGGAGCTACGAAACTCAAAGTACGATCAAAATAAGTTTGAATTCAAATCTGCTTGAAACCAAATTTTAAATTTTCAAAACCAGGTTCAAGTTGATTATCTGGAAAGAGGGGAACAAGATGAAGATTGAGGCGTTGGTTTCAGTGGATTTGGACACACGAGTAAAAAGTAGCGAGGGTTTGAAGTTCAGGGACTAATCTATGATAAAAGTATTTGCAGATAGGTCCCTGGACAAAAATTAAAATATAAACAGGAAAAGCTAACGAACAAACGTTCGCTAATAGATCTAAACGAACGAAGTCGTTAATCAACAGAAACTAACCGATGAATGTTCGCCAATTAACCTAATAAATAAAAAACCGATATAACCTAATAAACCAAAAAAACGGCGGCGGGGTCAACGGCGTGATCCAGCAGTGGCGGGGTGACGGCGACGCGGGGTGGCGGCGACGGCAATGGCGGCGGCGCCGGCAGCAGGCAATGGCGCGGCTCGGCTTGGGGAGGGGCTGCGGCGGCGGCAGTGGCGATGTGGAGGAGGGGCGGCGGCGGGGCGGCTTTAAAAGAGGGGACGGCTCGGCTTCGGGAGGGGGTCACCAGAGGAGGAGCCCTCCCCGGACTCGGCGGCGGGGCGCCTGCGCCGGCTGGACTCCGCCCGGAGTGTGTCGGGGCGAGGCGGTGGGCGGCTGGGCTCGGCCTGCCTCGGCTAGGCCTTCGGCCAGGTAAGGCGAAGAAGATTTTTTTTAAAAATAAAATTTCGCCCGAAAGGAAAAAATCCTAATAAAATATAAAAAAAATTCTAAAAATTCCATTAACAATTTTCACCGTCCAAACCTAATATTTAGGACAAGCTGGACATTTTTCTGGCCTAAAAATGCAATTTTCAAAAATGAATATTTTTTTCTAATTCAAATAAAATAGGAAATAAAATGCAAATAAAATAATAATTTGATTTTAAAATTTCTTCTCCAATATTTCCCTTTGTTGAAGAAGTCATATTATCTTCTCTCATTTATTTTTGTTATTGAAAATAATTGGAGAGAAAAATATTAAAATCAAATTGATCCTCTTTTGAAATTTGAAAAAAAATCAAATATAAAAATTTATGAAATCTCCAACTCTCTCCTTGGGTACTTTAGTTGCTTAAGATTTCGAGGACCACAACAAAAATGCAAATAAAATATGATATGCATAAGATGACCTATGTATAACATCCAAACTGAAAATTGGGATGTTACAACTTATATCCCAACTATGCTATATGTATGTTATTCCGATGATATGATATGATACAAGATGATCGAGTATGACAATCTTAATGTAGTATGATGCTATGGTTCTTGCTTAAAAGCTCTTTGCTTATCTTTCCTTTTTGCTTAAAAGCTTGTTTGGCTCTTTCTCTTTCGAGCTCTTTTTCATGCAAAATTGATGAACCAACATAGCAATTGTGTATATGCTATGACAACCTTGTGGCACAAGAGATGATATCAAGATATGGATACAAAGATGATATGATATATGCAACAAGATGATGATCACTGATGTGCACAAGTGACATTGCCGGAAATACTCAAAGGCTAGTCTCGATGGGTAAGCGACGCAAAAGGAAGGCTATGGGGTTATCAATGCAATGGCCAGGTGTAGACAAATATGTCGTCGAAGTTACTTTTGAGGGTTACTCTTTTGTAAGTGTCAAAATGATGTGATTGTTGTCGATGTCATAGTGCATGGTCTTCAGTACGTTGGTGAAGATGCCGCTGCACCGTAGTCGAAGTTATCTAAGTAGCGGAAGTCATCGAAGATGCGTAGTCTTTCTGTCTAGGCCGGAAGTTCTAGGAAAGACGGAAGGTCTGGGGTCCGAAAGTTCTGGGTGGAGCCGGAAGGTTCGGTCGCTAGAAGGTCCGGGCGGGGCTGGAAGTTCCTAGGGTCACGATTCTGCAAGAAAAGGAAATTTGGGGGTCGTGAATTTGGGCAGAAAAACTTCAGGAAAAACCCAAATCCAAGGGGAAAAGAAAAAATTTGGGTGGAAGGAAGGGTGGGTGTCGGTGTCAAAACCGGCGGATCTCGGGTAGGGGGTCCCGAACTGTGCGTCTAGGCCGGATGGTAACAGGAGACAGGGGACACTTTGTTTTACCCAGGTTCGGGCCCTCTCGATGGAGGTAAAACCCTACTCCTGCTTGATTAATACTGATGATATTGGTAGTACAAGAGTAGATCTACCACGAGATCAAGGAGGCTAAACCCTAAACCTCTATGGACTACAACCCTCCGGTTTATATAGACACCGGATAGGGTTAGGGTTACACAGAGTCGGTTACAATGGTAGGAGATCTTGAATATCGCATCGCCAAGCTTGCCTTCCACGCCAAGGAAAGTCCCATCCGGACACGGGACGAAGTCTTCAATCTTATATCTTCATAGTCCAGGAGTCCGACTTAAGGTATAATCCGGCTATCCGAACACCCCCTAATCCAGGACTCCCTCAGTAGCCCCTGAACCAGGCTTCAATGACGATGAGTCCAGCGCGCAAATTGTCTTCGGCATTGCAAGGCGGGTTCCTCCTCCAAGTCCTTCATAGAAGATTGTAATCACCAAGAGTAGTGTCCGGCTCTGTAAAATAAGTTTCCACATATTGCCATAGAGAGAATAATATTAACACAAATCAAATCTGCTGACGTATTCTGAAGTGCGCCATCACACTACAGCGAAGTCCTTTACTCGAATCGTTTTTACTTTTCCACCTCAGCATGTTTTGCGAGGCGGTTTCCTTGGCACGTCTTGTCAAAGCAGAGATCGTGTACCCTTTTTACGGGATTCTCATTAATACAGATGTGGGTAACCCAACCGCGCCATTTATTACGGCGCTCGGGAGGCAAGCGAGTTTTATTAGGCAAGTGGGTACGCATAACCGCATCCGCCTATATAAGGGGATAAGGATCCACCCTATTTACCTACGCCTTCTTCCTCCCTTGCCTACCCATCTCTCGCGCACCCGAGATCCAGCGCCCAAGCCCGCACTTCCAACCTCAACCTTCTCCAGCAATGTCCGGAGCGGGAGGCAAATGGATGGTCTCCACCGTTACGGAGGACAAAATCAAGAAGCTAAGGAAGGCCGGGTATCTGTCCAAGGACATCGCGCACCGGCTTCCCGAGAAGGGACAGCTTATCCCCACCCCAAGGCCCCATGAGAAGGTGGTATTTCTCCTCCACTTCCTCCGCGGACTGGGTTTTCCACTCCACCCATTTGTCCGGGGGCTCATGCTCTACTACGGCCTGGATTTCCACGATCTGGCTCCGAACTTCATTCTCAACATCTTGGCGTTTATCGTTGTGTGCGAGGCCTTTCTCCGTGCCCGCCCCCATTTCGGCCTCTGGCTCAAGACTTTCAACGTCAAGCCCAAGGTGGTGAGCGGCAGCCAGGCGGAGTGCGGAGGCGCCATGGCGGGCAAGATGGCCAACGCCCTATGGTTCGAGGGCTCTTTCGTGGAGACCCTAAAGGGATGGCAATCCGGGTGGTTTTATATCACCGAGCCACGCGATCCAGAATGGACCACGGTCCCTGAGTTCCGATCCGGACCCCCCATGCGGCTTGTGTCCTGGAAAGAGACGGGCCTGTCGTGGGGCAACGAGAAAGAGGTGACCGGATTGCAAACATGCATCCGGTCCCTGGTGAACAAGCCAATTCGGCTTGTCAATATAATCCAGGTTATGCTCGTCTGTCGGATCCTCCCATGCCAACACCGGGATTTCAATCTGTGGGAGTTTGACTCGGTGCATCATCAAACCCTCAGCAGGCTCTTTGAAACAACGTACGAAGATTCCTGGAAGATGCTATTCAAGGGCGCCGAGGCTCCCGCATCCGCTTCCGAGGACCGCGGATACAGCTCGCGGCGTCACGCTAGCAAGATATGCTATCTACACCTGTTACAGGATGTTCAAGCTTTTTTCATAGTTTGACTCTATGTGGGATCTAAACTCCCTTGCCTTTGACAGGCTTGGCGGGCGATGGCCGAACCGATTAACTGTCCGGCTCCGCTGCCCGAAGACCCAGCCCCAGCTCTACTGGTGAAGCTGCTGACTCCGGCGCCTTGTGTGGTGCCGGAGAAGAAGGCCAAGAAGAAGAAGACTACGGGGACTCGAAAGAGTACCCGTAATGTGGTGTTGTCGGACTCGTCATCCGGCGAGTCCGAGACGCCCTCCTCCCATGAAAACGAGGAGGAGGAAGAAGAAACCTCTCCCCCTCCAGCGGGGGGAGGAAAGAAGAGGGAGGCCGCCCCAACTGGGGAGGCCGAGGGGTCCAGGAAGAGGAAGACCCCTCCGCCGGACTATTCCCCCGACGCCGAAGAAGACGAAGAGGAGTGGCCGGACAGGGCCAAGTGTCCGGCGAAATCATAAGTTCAGATATTAGAGTAACTCGTGATGTTCCTTTGTTGCACAACTTTACCTAACGTCGATGATACTTATGCAGTCCGCCCCGGGCCAAACTCAACGAGTCGTCGAGCGGCTCCCTGGATTCATCGGACGTGAACTCTGTTCTGCCTGCTGTCTCCCCCCGCACTGTGGACGACGCTGAAGTGGCCTCGCGACAAGCTCTGGGGCAGGAGGAGGTGGTCCTGGAGGAGCCGCAAGGCAACCTCCCGGACTCCAGGAGTAAAGGGGACAAGACCCCCCAGGGCTTCAAGTCCGGCCTTAAGCCGGACACCGTGCCGGAATCTTCAACGATTCCGGACCGCGGTAGGCGAGCTCCTTCCAAGAGGAGCAAGCCTTCTGAGCCGGCAACCTCCGTCCAACCAGAGGTGCCGGACAATCTGCTGGAGGTGCTTGAAGGCGCCTCCATCGACGAGGAGCACCATACTATTATGAGTACGGTGATCCAGAAGGTCCAATCCGCCAAAAGCGGGCTGGGTGAAGCTTGCGCTAGCCTCCTAACAGGCTTCAAGGTAAGTAAAAATATGTAAAAATATTACCGCATAGACAGTAGCCCCTGATGCTTTATTTGGCGTTCGGAAAGAAAAGCCGAATAGAGGATCTATTAAATTTCACAGGAGTCTAACAATAAAGAGTCAATATGCGTATGCAGGCTTCGTTGCTGTCCACCGCTGCACTGACTGCGAAGGTGGATGTCCTGAAACAGGGACTCGAGCGGTTCGAGCAAGAGCTCGGCCTTGCCAAGCGGCAACTCAAGGAGAAAGAAGGTAAGAAATACCTTACAGAAAAAATGCCTATAGAGAGGCTTGATTGCAAAAAATAATAGGATTGTACTGCTTATTGTAGGGGCCACGACTGAGGTGGCGACCTTGAAGCAGGCGCTGTCTGAGGCCGAAAAGAAAACAGCCACGGAGCGCACCGAGCGAGAAAAACTTGGGGCTCAGGTCGGCGAGGTGCAGCAAGAGCTTCAGGCTCTCATGAAAAAGCATGAGAGTTTGGAGCTTGAGTCAGAGACCCGAGCGTCCGAGCTCGTGGTGGCCCTTGAGACTGCCAAGTCTGCCAAGGCCGAAGCCCAAAAGGCCCTCCGAGAGTTGGAGGATATGAAGAAGATAGCAGCGGGTAAGGCATTCTTTATGCAAAGCAGAAATATAAAAGTAAACTACTTGTTACTTACCCGAATCCGGAGTTCTCCAAGGGCATTCGCAGATCTTCCCCGCAGCGTATCCGATGCCGCCGCATTCTACCAAGCTGAAGAGGGCAGCTCGACGGAGAAGGTGTTCTGGTCTCAGTATGCTGAGGCCGGACACCCTGTGCCCTTGAGCGACCAGCTGAAACAGCTGGTCGAACTCCACAAGGCGGCCGAACAGGCCATGAAGGGCTTCATAGTTCGGCTGTGGCCCGGAGAGGCCCTTCCTGGGAGCTACTTCGGGCTGGTGCGGCGGCTGGTGGAGGCCTGTCCAAGGCTCGAGGTCCTCAAGCGCTCCGTCTGCATCGAAGGTGCCCGTAGGGCCCTTGCCCGTGTAAAGGTGCACTGGGGTAAGCTAGACGGTGAGAAGCTTGTGAAGGACGGGCCGCCGCCGGGGAAGGAGCATAGCAAGCCCGAGAACTATTACAAGGATGTTCTTGCGGGTGCTTGCCTTGTGGCAGATGAATGTACCAAGGATGTAATTTTTGAATAAACTCGCTCGTTTTTATCCTGTGCGCTGAAAACTTGTTCATAGGCGCTTAAGCAATGCTTGTTGAATTTAAAATATTATTTTCTGTGCGGCCATTTATCAAAAAATTGAGAGATGGCCAGTCGTCGGCTTCTGCCCCCATGCCACTAGTGCTGGGGTGTTCGGGGATAAACCTGAGCACTCTTTTTCCCATAGTTGGGTCCTTCGAGGGAGGCGCTAAGCATGGCGAACTAGGCAATCGGACTATAATGCTTGAACACTCTCACTTAGCCATAGAACTTTATAATTTTAAATTTTGGCGAAGCCCCTAGTTCGGAAGACCGAGTTCGGGGCGCTATCCATGCCTTGGCTGGGGTTATCCAGCTCCTCACTCGAAGCGGCATAGGCCTTTAGGGACCCGAAAAACCTCTCGAACAGCGACCGGTCTCTCGCCTCATCATGACAGTCAGTTTTAGCTTTCTCCACTAAGGTGCTTAGCCCAGCTCAACCAGGGCACAATCGCAGTGGTTCTCCTAGTGCTACCTTAGCCGATATAGCGGAACGTAAGGCACCAAAACATAGGAGCCGGGCAAACCCAACTATTGACCCAAATCATGATTCGGAGCCGATGCATATAGTGCTATAAGTTCAGGGTGCCGCACTTGTGAAAGTGTACGGACTTCTCACACCATATTGAAAGGGTACTGAAGCCCCTGGCGTACTTGTCGTACCATAGTGTACGGGTGCAACATGTCATTAATGAACATATATAAAATAGAGTAATGCAAAAAATAGACAAAAAGCTAAGCATTGTTTATAGAGCGGCTGTTTATCAAAGCCGAACGATACAAATAGTGCGGTAAGCAGAAGATATTGGACTATTCAGTATGTCCTGACCAGGGAAAGGCCGCGGAATTTTATTTAAAACAGGTATACCGCTCGTAATAGAGACCACCTGGGTGTTCCATAATGCGGCATGGCTTGTCTGCCTCCCTGGATCTTGCATCGTTTGTGCGGCAGTCGAGTTGCCGAACAGGTCGTCCGAAGTATGGAGTCCTGAAAGTAAGAAAAAATTAAAAAAAGAATCCGGAAGCCCCTAGTACGTTTTAAGCCGTATGTTGGGCGTGCCGTTTATTGTGCCCCTTCCCCTGTGCCCATGGTATTTCGAGGGCGTAGTTGTGTACGCGAGGTACTGGTTTCTCTAGGTCGCAAAAGCTGGGGTTGGGGCCGCATTGCTACGCTTGCTCAGAGGGTGCCAGGCGGTCCTACTGTAGGTTACTCCGGGCGCGCTTGGCATTGTCTGGCTTTTTAATGGCCGGACTGGGAATTGCCTAAGAAGGCTACTTTGTACCTCCGCTGCGAGAGCCGCCGTATGTTCCTCCTTACGGAGGGAGCGTTCGGTGTTTCCGTTGACCGTGATTACTCCTCGAGGGCCTAGCATCTTGAGTTTGAGATATGCATAATGCGGCACCGCATTGAATTTTGCGAATGCGGTTCGTCCGAGCAGGGCATGGTAGCCACTGCGAAACGGTACTATATCGAAGATTAACTCTTCGCTTCGAAAATTATCCGGGGATCCGAAGACCACGTCAAGTGTTACTGAGCCTGTACAGTTGGCTTCTACACCTGGTATAACGCCTTTAAAGGTCGTTTTTGTGGGTTTGATCCTTGAGGGATCTATGCCCATTTTCCGCACTGTGTCCTGATAAAGCAGGTTCAGGCTACTGCCGCCGTCCATGAGGACTATTGTGAGGTGAAATCCGTCTATGATTGGGTCAAGGACCAATGCGGCGAAGCCGCCATGACGGATGCTAGTGGGATGGTCCCTTCGATCAAAGGTGATCGGGCAGGAGGACCATGGGTTGAACTTTGGGGCGACTGGCTCCATCGCGTATACGTCCCGCAGTGCACGCTTCCGCTCCCGCTTGGGAATCTGGGTTGCGTATATCATGTTCACCGTCTGCACTTGTGGGGGAAAGCCCTTCTGTCCATTGTTGTTCGGCGGCTTGGGCTCTTCGTCGTCGCTGTGCAGCCCCTTGTCTCTGCTTTCGGCTCTTAACTTGCCTGCCTGCTTGAACACCCAACAATCCCTGTTAGTGTGATTGGCTGGCTTTTCGGGGGTGCCATGTACCTGGCACAAGCAATCGAGTATTCGGTCCAAACTGGACGGGCCCTGAGTATTCTTTTTGAATGGCTTTTTCCGCTGACCGGATTTGTAGCCTCTGAATCCGGCATTGGCTGCCGTGTCCTCATTGTTGTCGCTGTTAACACGGCGTTTTTGTTTGTTCCGACGTGTCCTGCCACTTTTGTCCTTGGTATCCGAATTACCAGGGTTCTTTGATAAGTTGTTACTACGAGCTAGCCAGCTATCTTCTCTCGCGCAAAAGCGGGTCATGAGTGTCGTGAGGGCTGCCATGGATTTCGGCTTTTCCTGTCCCAGGTGCCGGGCAAGCCACTCGTCGCGGATGTTATGCTTGAAGGCTGCTAGGGCCTATGCGTCCAGACAGTCGACTATCTGGTTTTTCTTTGTTAGGAACCGTGTCCAGAATTGTCTGGCTGATTCTTCTGGCTGCTAGATTATGTGGCTTAAGTCGTCGGCATCCGGTGGCCGCACGTAAGTGCCCTGGAAGTTATCGAGGAATGCGGCTTCCAGGTCCTCCCAAGAACCGATTGAGTCTGCTGGCAAGCTGTTAAGCCAATGCCGGGCCAGTCCTTTAAGTTTGAGCGGGAGGTACTTGATGGCGTGTAGATCATCGCCGCGTGCCATGTGGATGTGAAGGAGATAGTCCTCAATCCATACCGCCGGGTCTGTGGTGCCATCGTATGATTCGATGTTTACGGGTTTGAAGCCCTCTGGGATTTTATGATCCATTAATTCATTCGTGAAGCATAGCGGGTGTGCGGCGCCTCTGTACTGCGCTATATCACGACGTAGCTCGGAAGAACTATGTCTGTTGTGTTCGGCCCGGCCAGATTTGTTGTATCCGGAGTGAAGATCATTGTTACATGCCGTAGGGCGCCTGCGCGATCCGTAGATCGATCTTGTTTGTCTTGCTTTATCCTCCAGTATGTCTCGCAGGTCGGGCGCATTTTCCCATGCCTTAGTTGTGCGGCGTCGGGGCATGGCTTGGGTGGAGGGCTGAGCGGCCTCTCTATCACGGCCACGGGGTGGCCGGTCTGCCATGTCATGCGTAGGTGCTTCCTCCTCTGATCGGGGTAGCGGCCTGTGCTTCGGGTAACTCTTGGAGGGGCGTTCGAGTTCATACTCTTCGGCCGCAAGGACTTCAGTCCATCTGTCAGCTAGCAAATCTTGGGCAGCTCTAAGCTGTTGCTGCTTTTTCTTGAGGCTGCTTGCGGTGGCTAAAAGCTTGCGTTTAAAACGCTCTTGTTCGGCAGGGTCTGATGGTATGACGAATTCGTCGTCATCGAGGCTTGCCTCGTCTTCGGAGGGAGGCGTATAGTTATCATCCTCGACCTCTTGGTCTGCCGCTTTCTCGTGAGGGCTGGCTTCTCCATCTTCCTGTGCCGAATCTTGCTGAGGTGGGTGTTCTTCGGCGCTGTCCGGGGTAGTATTATCTCCCATGCCGGAATCACCGTTTTTGCTTTGGCGGGATTTAGAGCGGCGCCGCTGACGCTGGCGCTTTGGCTGTTTCTTGGGGGCGTCATCCCCCACTGTTCCATCGCCATCTCCATCTTTTGGAGTATCCACCATGTATATGTCGTATGACGAGGTGGCTTTCCAGCGCCCTACAGGTGCTGGTTCCTATTCGTCTCCTATATCGTCGTCCATGCCGTCGATGTCTTCAGAGCCGAAGTCAAGTATGTCGGTTAATTCGTCGACAGTGGCTACAAAGTGGGTGGTGGGTGGGTTTTGAATTTCCTCACCGTCCGTATCCCACCCTTGCTGACCGTAGTCCGGCCAGGGCTCTCCTGATAAAGAGAGAGACTTAAGAGAATTCAGGATGTCGCCAAAAGGCGAATGCTGAAAGATGTCCGCTGCGGTGAACTCCATTACCGGCGCCCACTCGGATTCGATTGGCAGGGGCGCGGGGGCTCGAAGTTCGAAGAGGAATCCGGCTCCTCGGAGTCATGGGCCATGCAGAGTGCGGGGCTGGAGTTCGGCTCGATCGCCTCTGAGATCGCAGCCCCTGAGGCAGCGTCCAACCGCTGATCCTCGATCGGCGCAATAGGTTCCAAATCAATGGTCGAAACCGATGCGTGTGCGGCCTCCAAGGCGCTGTTCGGCGGCAGAGCTATATCATGCCCATCGAGACAGTGCGGCACGCTTGGCTGTGGCTCGAATCCGTCGAAGATCAAGTCTCCGCGGATGTCAGCCGTGTAGTTTAGGCTTCCAAACCTGACCTAATGGCCAGGGGCGTAGCTTCCGATCTGCTGAAGGTGGCCAAGTGAATTGGCCCGCAGTGCGAAGCCGCCGAAGACGAAGATCTGTCCGGGGAGGAAAGTCTCATCCTGGACCGCATCGTTGTTGAAAATCGAAGGAGCCATCAGGCCTGAAGGCGACGACACAGAGGAACTCTCAATGAAAGCACCAATGTCGGTGTCAAAACCGGCGGATCTCGGGTAGGGGGTCCCGAACTGTGCGTCTAGGCCGGATGGTAACAGGAGACAGGGGACACTTTGTTTTACCCAGGTTCGGGCCCTCTCGATGGAGGTAAAACCCTACTCCTGCTTGATTAATACTGATGATATGGGTAGTACAAGAGTAGATCTACCACGAGATCAAGGAGGCTAAACCCTAGAAGCTAGCCTATGGTATGATTGTTGTGTATGAAGTTGATCCTCTACGGACTACAACCCTACGGACTACACCGGATAGGGTTAGGGTTACACAGAGTCGGTTACAATGGTAGGAGATCTCGAATATCGCATCGCCAAGCTTGCCTTCCACGCCAAGGAAAGTCCCATCCGGACACAGGACGAAGTCTTCAATCTTATATCTTCATAGTTCAGGAGTCCAGCTGAAGGTACAGTACGGCTATCCGAACACCCCCTAATCCAGGACTCCCTCAGTGGGGAAGCTAGATCTACATGCCACACATGAAATCCATGGATCAAATCCAACAAAACTTCATCACACCAACAAATCACAAAAAATTTGGGAGGGCTATTTTTGTGGGGATTTTCAAAATTGGGACGAATCATAACAAAATTAGGCTAGAAAACAAAGAGGGAGGCTCCAAAATTGTGATCAGCATGGCTCATGGTACCAATATGATGTAGGGTAGAACCCTAGATGCCCGATCTTTCACGATAGGAGTGGATCCCGCGAAGAACATGAAGAACACAAGGGGAAAACACAAGAGAAACACGGGAGAAATCACTCAAACCAGCAAGATTCGGTTACACATGTGCTAGATCCTCGAAACACAAAGAGAAACAAGATCCACGATCAACAAGGGACGATACAAGTAGCAAGGTCTTCTCTGTGAGGAGGTCTTGTGGGGTCTTCCCGTCAGGGGTCTTTAATCCGCTTGGGGGATCTTCTTCGTAGAGGCCGTGAACTCCTATGGAGAAGGGACCTAGTGGAGAGCAAAGATTCTCAAATGAGCTACTACTTTGCTAACCCTACGTAGGTACGAGAAGAGTATATATAGTCTTCGGGGCGAAAGGGTACACGGGTCATGGCCCAAGTCACTACGCGCAAGCAGGGCTGGAAGTTCTGGGCGCCGAGGGTTCCGGCCCAGGTTTCGTGGAAGGTCCGGCCTAACCAGAGAGTTGGCACGGTGGGAGCTTAGCTGGTGATGTCTACTACACAACCTTCTTCTTGTAGACGTTGTTGGGCCTCCAAGTGCAAAGGTTTGTAGCACAGTAGCAAATTTCCCTCAAGTGGATGACCTAAGGTTTATCAATCCGTAGGAGGCGTAGGATGAAGATGGTCTCTCTCAAGCAACCCTGCAACCAAATAACAAAGAGTCTCTTGTGTCCCCAACACACCCAATACAATGGTGAATTGTATAGGTGCACTAGTTCGGCGAAGATATGGTGATACAAGTAGTATATGGATGGTAGATAATAGTTTTTGTAATCTGAAAATATAAAAACAGCAAGGTAACTAATGGTAAAAGTGAGGATAAACGGTATTGCAATGATAGGAAATGAGGCCTAGGGTTCATACTTTCACTAGTGCAAGTCCTCTCAACAATAATATCATAACTGGATCACATAACTATCCCTCAACATGCAACAAAGAGTCACTCCAAAGTCACTAATAGCGGAGAACAAACGAAGAGATTATGGTAGGGTACGAAACCACCTCAAAGTTATTCTTTCCAATCAATTTGTTATGCTATTCCTATAAGTGTCACAAACAGCCCTAGAGTTCTTACTAGAATAACACCTTAAGACACAAATCAACCAAAACCCTAATGTTACCTAGATACTTCAATATCACCTCAAGTATCCGTGGGTATGATTATACGATATGCATCACACAATCTCAGATTCATCTATTCAACCAACACATAGAACCTCAAAGAGTGCCCCAAAGTTTCTACTGGAGAATCACGACGAAAACGTGTGCCAACCCCTATGCATAGGTTCATGGGCGGAACCCGCAAGTTGATCACCAAAACATACATCAAGTTAATCACGTGATATCCCATTGTCACCACATATACACACGGCAAGACATACATCAAGTGTTCTCAAATCTTTAAAGACTCAATCCGATAAGATAACTTCAAAGGGGAAACTCAATCCATTACAAGAGAGTAGAGGGGGGAAGAAACATCATAGGATCCAAATATAATAGCAAAGCTCGCGATACATCAAGATCGTATCACCTCAAGAACACGAGAGAAAGAGAGAGATCAAACACATAGCTACTGGTACATACCCTCAGCCCCGAGGGAGAACTACTCCCTCCTCATCATGGAGAGCACCGGGATGATGAAGATGGCCACCGGAGAGGGATTCCCCCTCCGGCAGGGTGCCAGAATGGGTCTAGATTGGCTTTCGGTGACTACGGAGGCTTCTGGCGGCGGAACTCCCGATCTATTGTGCTCCCGGATGTTTTTAGGGTATATGGAGATATATAGGTGGAAGAAGTACATCAGGGGGGCCACGAGGGGCCCACGAGGGTGGAGGGTGCGCCCAGGGGGGTGGGCGCGCCCCCTACCTTGTGGCCTCCTCGAAGCTTCCCTTACATAGACTCCAAGTCTTCGAGGCTTCTTCTGATCCAAAAATAAGTTCCGTGAAGTTTCAAGTCATTTGGACACCGTTTGATTTTCCTTTTCTTCGAAACCCTAAAATAGCAAAAAAAACAGAAACTGGCACTGGGCTCTGGGTTAATAGGTTAGTCCCAAAAATAATATAAAAGTGCATAATAAAGCCCATAAACATCCAAAGTTGATAATATAATAGCATGGAACAATCAAAAATTATAGATACGTTGGAGACGTATCAGCATCCCCAAGCTTAATTCCTGCTCGTCCTCGAGTAGTAAAATGATAAAAACAGAATTTTTGATGTGGAATGCTACCTAACATATTTATCCATGTAGTCTTCTTTATTGTGGCAAGAATATTCAGAAGATTCAAGACAAAATTTTAATACTGACATAAAAATAATAATACTTCAAGCATACTAACTAAGCAATCATGTCTTCTCAAAATAACATGGCCAAAGAAAGCTATCCCTACAAAATCATATAGTCTGGCTATGCTCCATCTTCACCACACAACATATTTAAATCATGCACAACCTCGATGACAAGCCAAGCAATTGTTTCATACTTTTGATGTTCTCAAACTTTTTCAATCTTCACGCAATACATGAGCGTGAGCCATGGACATAGCACTATAGGTGGAATAGAATGATGGTTGTGGGGAAGACAAAAAGGAGAAGATAGTCTCACATCAACTAGGCGTATCAACGGGCTATGGAGATGCCCATCAATAGATATCAATGTGAGTGAGTAGGGATTGCCATGCAACGGATGCACTAGAGCTATAAGCGTATGAAAGCTCAAAAAGAAACTAAGTGGGTGTGCATCCAACTCGCTTGCTCACGAAGACCTAGAGCATTTTGAGGAAGCCCATCATTGGAATATACAAGCCAAGTTCTATAATGAAAGATTCCCACTAGTATATGAAAGTGACAACATAGGAGACTCTCTATCATGAAGATCATGGTGCTAATTTGAAGCACAAGTGTGTTAAAAGGATAGTAGCATTGTCCCTTCTCTCTTTTTCTCTCATTTTTTTATTTGGGCCTTTTCTCTCTCTTTTTTATGGCTTCTTTTTTATTTTTTATTTGGGCTTCTTTGGCCTCTTTTTATTAATTTATTTTCGTCCGGAGTCTCATCCCGACTTATGGGGGAATCTTAGTCTCCATCATCCTTTCCTCACTGGGACAATGCTCTAATAATGATGATCATCACACTTTTATTTACTTACAACTTAAGAATTACAACTCGATACTTAGAACAAAATATGACTCTATATGAATGCCTCCGGCGGTGTACCGGGATGTGCAATGAATCATGAGTGACATGTATGAAAGAATTATGAACGGTGGCTTTACCACAAATAGAATGTCAACTACATGATCATGCAAAGCAATATGACAATTATGGATTGTGTCATAGTAAACGGAACGGTGGAAAGTTGCATGGCAATATATCTCGGAATGGCTATGGAAATGCAATAATAGGTAGGTATGGTGGCTATTTTGAGGAAGGTATATGGTGGGTTTAAGGTACCGGCGAAAGTTGCGCGGTACTAGAGAGGCTAGCAATGGTGGAAGGGTGAGAGTGTGTATAATCCATGGACTCAACATTAGTCATAAAGAACTCACATACTTATTGCAAAAATTTATTAGTTATCGAAACAAAGTACTATGCGCATGCTCCTAGGGGGATAGATTGGTAGGAAAAGACCATCGCTCGTCCCCGACCGCCACTCATAAGGAAGACAATCAATAAATAAATCATGCTCCGACTTCATCACATAACGGTTCACCATACGTGCATGCTACGGGAATCACAAACTTCAACACAAGTATTTCTCAAATTCACAACTACTCAACTAGCATGACTCTAATATCACCATCTCCATATCTCAAAACAATTATCAAGAATCAGACATCTCATAGTATTCAATGCACTTTATATGAAAGTTTTTATTATATCCCTCTTGGATGCCCATCATATTAGGACTAAATTCATAACCAAAGAGAATTACCATGCTGTTCTAAAGGACTCTCAAAATAATATAAGTGAAGCATGAGAGATCAATTATTTCTATAAAATAAAACCACCGCCGTGCTCTAAAAAGATATAAGTGAAGCACTAGAGCAACGACAAACTACTCCGAAAGATATAAGTGAAGATCAGTGAGTAGTTGAATAATTATGCAACTAAGTGAAGACTCTCTAACATTTAATAATTTCAGATCTTGGTATTTTATTCAAACAGCAAGCAAAGGAAAATAAAATGACATTCTAAGAATAGCAAACATCATGTGAAGAAGCAAAAACTTAGGATCAACCGAAACTAACCGATAGTTGTTGAAGAAGAAAGGTGGGATGCCAACCGGGGCATCCCCAAGCTTAGATGCTTGAGACTTCTTGAAATATTATCTTGGGATGCCTTGGGAATCCCCAATCTTGAGCTTTTGTGTCTCCTTAATTCCTCTCATATCACAGTCTCCTTAAATCTCAAAAGCTTCATCCACACAAAACTCAACAAGGACTCGTGAGATAAGTTAGTATAAACCATTGCCAAAACCTTATCATACTCTAATGTAGAAAATCACTAAAATTATTATTCAACATTGCATACTAAATGCCTCCGCATATTTAATAGTCCTATCCTCAAATAGGATCATTAAAGAAGCAAACATATGCAAACAATGCAAACATAACGGCAATCTGCCTAAACGGGACAGTCTGTAAAGAATGCAGCAACATCCATACTTCCCTAGCTCCAAAAATTATTAAAGAAAATTACCACTGTAGTAAATTTATCATATCTTAATATGCAAAAGGTTTCAATATTTTATCACATTCTTACTTTTCTAGGGAATTATTGCAACAGCAGTAAACTTTCGGTTTTCAAACAGCAGCATGTGGACTTCTAAAATAGACATAGTAAAGGCTATCAATGCCACTTTTATTGAAATAAAATATTCAAAACATCGTTATAAATAATAGAAAGAAAATCTTAACAAAATAAATTGACGCTCCAAGCAAAACACATATCATGTGGTGAATAAAAATATAGCTCCAAGTAAAGTTACCGATGAACGAAGACGAAAGAGGGGATGCCTTCCGGGGCATCCCCAAGCTTAGGCTCTTGGCTATCCTTGAATATTACATTGGGGTGCCTTGGGAATCCCCAAGCTTAGGCTCTTGCCACTCCTTATTCCATTTTCCATCGAATCCTTACCCAAAACTTGAAAACTTCACAACACAAAACTTAACAGAAAACCCGTAAGCTCCGTTAGCGATAGAAAACAAAACACCACTTCAAGGTACTGTAATGAACTCATTCTTTATTTATATTTGTGTTAAAAATACTGTATTCCAACTTCTCTATGGTTTATAAACTCTTTTACTAGCCATAGATTCATCAAAATAAGTAAACAACACATCGAAAACAGAATCTGTCAAAAACAGAACAGTCTGTAGTAATCTGGATCAAACGTATACTTCTGGAACTCATAAAATTCTCAAATAAATTGATGGACCTGAGGAATTTATCTATTAATCGTCTGAAAAATGAATTAACTAAATAGCACTTTCCAAATAAAAATGGCAGCAATTCTCGTGAGCGCTAAAGTTTCTGTTTTTTTACAGCAATGTCAACAAGACTTTCGCCAAGTCTTCCCAACGGTTCTACTTGGCACCAAAACTAATTAAAAGCATAAAACCACATCTAAACAGAGGATAGATGAATTATTCATTACTAAACAGGAACAAAAAGCAAGGAACAAAAATAAAATTGGGTTGCCTCCCAACAAGCGCTATCGTTTAACGCCCCTAGCTAGGCACGATGATTTCAATGATGCTCACATAAAAGATAAGAATTGTAACATAAAGAGAGCATCATGAAGAACATGACTAGCACATTTAAGTCTAACCCGCTTCCTATGCATAGGGATTTTTTGAGCAAACAACTTGTGGGAACAAGAATCAACTTGCATAGGAAGGTAAGAAGAGCATAACTATAAAATTTTAAGCACATAGAGAGGAAACTTGATATTATTGAAATTACTACAAGCATATATTCCTCCCTCATGAATGAATTCAACAATATAACCAGCACCTAAAGCATTCTTTTCATGATCTACAAGCATAGAAATTTTATTACTCTCCACATAAGCAAAATTCTTCTCATGAATAATAGTGGGAGCAAACTCAACAAAATAATTATCATGTGAGGCATAATCCAATTGAAAACTAAAATCATGATGACAAGTTTCATGGATATCATTATTCTTTATAGCATACAAGTCATCACAATAATCATCATAGATAGCAACTTTGTAACATCCCAAAATTCTAAATTTTGGAATGTTATAATAAATAGATAGATTTGATTGATTGTCTGAAAGTGAGTGAATTCGAAACTTTTTGAAAGTTAAATGAGAGGGAATAAAAGGACTTTCCCAAACTTTCATATTTGCTTTCTGATCTCCATGAATTCAAATTATTTTCAAATACAAAACCCTTGAGCGAAGATGATATGACTTCTTCGATTTAAAAAAATTAAATGAAAGGGTATTTGAAAATAATTGAATTTCATTTGGAAATATTTCAATTCATAAACTTCATGCAACTCAATGATTTTCACGAGAGAAGATAAAATGACTTCTTCAAATTATATGAAATATGAGTTGGGAGTTTCAAAGAATTAAATTCAAAGCTCTTTTGAATTTATTTTCAATTTGGAGTTATTTGAGTTTTATTCAAATTATTTTTCTCCAAAAATAAAATATATAGAAATTAGGGTAACATGATTCCCTACAATAGAAAATTGGAGAAAAATTAAATTGAAATCATTTTGGTATTTAAAAAATGATTTTTGTTGGATTTTAATAGACCAGTAGCAGTGTTTGAGTTATTAGAATTTGTGTGTATTTTATTTAATGCCAGGAAAATGTTCATGTCGTAGAAAATCTTTTTCTGAAAATTTTGATATATTATATGCCTATATAATATTTTTATTTATTTTGTTTTTATAATTTTAGTTCTCTGAAAAAACTTCTCCCCGACTGGGCCGGCCCAGCTAGCCAGCCAGGCCCAGCCCAGCCGCCTTCGTCCCCGAATCCAGCGCCCGCACGACAGCGCCGCCGCCGTGGTCGCCAGGGACACCGCCGCCGCCTCCCTTGCTCCTCCTCCACGCCACTTCCTCCCCTCCCCCTTAAATAACGAGGCCCCGGGCCCTGTTCCCCTCTTCCCCGCAAGCCGCGCCGCCGCCCTCGCGGATCCAGCACCGCTGCCGCCGCACTTCACCCGCATCGCCGCCGCCTGCTGCGCCGCCGCCGCCGCACTCCGCCAGCGCCCCGCCTCGCGCAGCCACCGCTCGCCGCTCCTCCTCCTGAGCCGCACCGCCGCTCGCCTCGCCCGCCGGAGCCGCCTTACCGCCGTTGCCGTAGTCACCGGAGACGCCACCCCACCGCCGGAGTTGACCGAACCGGTAAAACCGCCATCGACCGGTCCAGATCGGTTTTTTTTCTAAGAACCGCTTTGATTTACTATGCAGCGGACATTTTCCGTTTAGATCTCTTTAGCGAACAGTTTTGTTAGTTAGCGTTCGGCAGCGAACGTTCGCTCAGTAGAGTTTTTCTTTTTCCTTTTTATTTCAAAATTTCGGCAAGGGACCTATATGTGATTGTTTTTCTTACAGATTAGTCCCTCTGTTTCAAACGATCATATCTTTTTACTCGTTTGTCCAAATCCAACGAAACAAACGCCCACGTCTTCGTTATGATCCCCTCTATCCGGATAAACAACTTAAACATGTTTTTGAAAAGTTTAAAATTTGAATTAGATCAGATTTAAATTCAAACTTCGTTTGATCATAACTTGAGTTTCGTAGCTCCGTTTGAGTTGATTCTTTTTGCAAATCGGAGCTCTTGACCTAAACATTCTAATAAGGCCAAATTCACATAATTTTGGTACTGTTAGAAATTCTTTTATGTTGCAACAGTTATTTGCTTGGTTTTGATGTTTCCGAATTGTCTTCTTTGATCTTTTTATCTTTTGAGTGATTGCTCATGTGTGGTTACTATTGCTTGCTTACGATAGATTGACCGGAGTGTGACGAGTAGATCTATCAAGATTTTGAGTGCGAATCATCTTCATCAACATTGCAGGAAAGTTCACACTTTGATCATACTTTTTCTACAACCCAGTTTTATTGCATTAGATCAATCCTCACACATTGCATGATTAGGATCTAATTAATTTGTGGGATGGGAAGTAGATGAGGTAGTACCTATTACATGTATTATTATGAAACCTTTGGGAGTTACTTCTACGGTTGCTTATTATGCCATGCTATGCTAGTAGACGTGGATTGGGTGAGTGATATCCATGACAGATGTGAGTTTGTTAATTTTAATGGTTTACTTAAGGTGGCAACTTAAATACACATCTGGGTGGATTGAGGCACCTGATGTCTATCGGGACTTGCCTGTTTTTATTTCGGACCGCCACCTAGGCTCAAAGGGATCATGAGATTATTCATACTAGAAACTTTCGTGTGCAGCCACAAGCCATTATGGGCTCTGGCATAGTTGATTAAGTTGTGTGAACTCTTACAGTGGTAGACTAGCAGATGTAGGGGATGTAGGTGGTACGGTCTACCCGATCGTAAGGTGCTAGCGCTTCCGAAAGACTATGTCTCGGTCATCCGTCTTCTCAAAAACCCTGTAGTGCGAGAAACCAAACGGAGGCGATCGAGTCTTGTGGGGAAAAGTGCGCAAACCTCTGCAGAGTGTATAAACTAATCATGATTAGCCGTGTCCCCGGTTATGGACATCTTGAGTATCTAGTTCTTGGATTATCCTGTTGATCTCATCATGTTACTTTAAATGAATATTGTTGGGTTTAATGATGTTACTTAATTGGGATTGAGAATGTTGTCAACCATTCTGAATGTTCAACAACCACCATGATAGTTAAATAAAATTTATTCCTTTGCAGTAGGGAAAAATTGGCTTTACGCAAAACCTTATAACCATAGAGCTTTTCCAGCAGCCATATATGCATGTAGTGATAGTCTTTATTCATCATTCTCTATGGTGTGAATTTGCCAGTACATTCAATGTACTGACCCGTTTCGGGCTGCAACGTCTCATGTTGCAGGATTATCTTATGACGAGTAAGTGATACGTTAGGGTTACGATTTCTACACTCAACTTTGCCGTTGGTGTTGATGGGAATCCACAACCTTGTTGCTTCCGCTATATGGATTGAGGTAATAGTATTTACGTTACTTTATACATGTGATTTACCTCTGTTATAAATCCTTCGAGTACTGTGTGTATCAGCATACCGATCCAGGGATGACACTTAAGCACAGAGACTTGATCCATTTGGGTCGGGTCGCTACAAGGTGGTATCAGAGCACATGTTGACTGTAGGACGTGACCCTAGAAACCGGCAAGCCCATAGCAAAGATTTTTCTCTACAACTTTCCCCTTTCAAAAAGTTGTTTTACCTCTCTTCTCTTCTGAGCTTATTCAAAAATTCCTTTTTTAGTGAGACCATACCCCTTTTCCCTTTTGACCACGAAGATTCGACTGATGAGACCACTCCAAGAAGTACATGATATCAGACCAGTAAGACCATTCGGAATGAAGAGGATTTTACCATACATTATGATAATGGAAACTACAGCTGTTGAAGACTCTGAAGACTAGGAGAATTGGAGGCTCTGAAGAATCCCCAGATTTGTATGACCTAGGAATGCTACCCTTATGGAACTTGGCAGACTATGGAAGTTGTCAATGCCCGAGATCAAGGTGTGTTGGAGAAAGACCGGAGCATGTAGAGTTAAGAACTCAAGGATTTGTCAAGGAAAACCCTAAGGCAGGAGATATCAACTATGGAGAGATAGCTCATGGAAATGACAAGAGAACAACCACAGCTATCCATGAGGTTATCGCCCGCTTATGCTATTGTCACCGTGCTGAGTTAAGCATGCATATGCATGGAAGGATTAAATGGTAGAAGGCTGATGGAGCACCTATCAGCAAGATGAAGTTTTAATCTTAGCCGGTGTATCACCAGGATCTGGAGTGTTACATCAAGAAGTTAAGATGGACCTAAAAGAAGCATTAATTGATAAGGAAGCATTTCGTGAAGAACTTAAGACCAGAAGCTGAAAGTAGCCAAGCTGGAGGAGCTACAACCTCGAGATACCGGAGTTTTGTCAGGAACTGAAGGACAGCAGGATCATGGTTCATGTCAAGGATGTTGAAACCCGGAAGTTTGGAATGCAACTCAGAAAATATTAAAGGACGTCACGAGAGATTTCACGTCAACAGAGATGATCTGGCAAAAGAACTTGAGAAGGACAAGCATGATTGGAAGAAGCCATTGGAGGCTTGAACAAGGCTTGAAGAGTTTGGAGACGTTGAAGATTTATAGACCTTTAGAAGACCAAACCCCTATTATATACCTACGTTAGATGTGACATTTGTGAGCTGTCATTTGTTTGATGTTTTTCCCGACAGCCACAAATAAAATCTATCTTTTCAAAACTTTTGTTTGTGTTGTGTGTATCCCTTTCTATCTCTCTTATCTCACCCCAAACCCATGGACCCAATAGAGAATGAATGAAGATGAGCTTGTATTTTCTAGACCGATGAGTCAGTTGGAGACAGACCGATGGATTCAGAACATGGAGGATCACATGGAGAATAACCCTATAGTCGAAAAGGATATGACCCAACATGCTCTTTAGTGCTTTGAAAGAGGTGCTGCTACTTGGTGGAGGATATACCAAACCATGAATGGATGGCAAGGAGTAACCACTTGGAAAGAATTTAAGTTGACTTTGCCAAAGTCTCGGTTTGTGTCCCAGAAGTTGAAGCCTTATGGAAAGGATATGAAGAAACCTTGTGCATGCAAGATTTGTGGAGAAATCGGACACACCCATAAAGAACACAAGGATGAGTTCCCTAATGGTGAAGGAAGTCACCCAGTTGAAGAATACCCAACTAGGCAGATTACTTGTTTCTTGTGTGAAGGGATTTCCCACTATCCTACTCAGTGTCACATTTACCCCATGGTACGAAGGACCGTACAACAGAATAAAGAAGTAATGAAAGGAGCCCTTATGGAAAGTTTAGAAGAACCTGTGATGAAGGAAGAGGTGGAGGACACGCCCAAAGAAGAACCAATTAAACCCTGCACCAAGTCATGCTATTCATGTGGAGAAGAAGGACACATCTCCCAAAATTGTTTGAATGGGGATCTAGTAGAATTCCCGACAAAGGAAGTAGAATATGACCCACAGGAAATAGAAGCCATGAATGGCATGGAAAGGTCCGGGAAGAGAAGCAGATTGGATTCCAGGAAGAACCTGAGTCGTATCACCTATTACAGGTGCAAGGAGTCAGGGCACTACCTCAATAGTTGCCCTCGAGACTTATCGGAAGTAATATGTTTTCGTTGTAATGAAGCAGGGCACTTTGCCAGAGAATGCCCCAAGGAGAAGGAAACTTGTGCTAGATAGTTGAGTTTGCAACAAAAGAAGTGGAGTAGTAGAAGTGAGAACATTTTCTTTTATATTGAGGTGGTGAGTTGAGACTTGTAATGGAAAAGCAAGAGATTGTAATCATTGGAGAATGAATAAAGTAGCAACGTTGGTACTGATATGGATTTTATGAGTTGTTACTCTATGACGAAGGATTTTGACCATTTTGAGGATAAGAGAAATATGGTCTATGGAAGGTTTGTGCATTTTAAGGGTGGTAGTACCCTATAAGAACCCTTGACTCTTGGAAAAGATAAGGATACTCCATTGAGTGGATTTCGGACAAAATGAATATGAGTTTTGTCTCGATATGTGCGATACCCCAAGAGTGTGTGGGATGAAGTTGGAGACCGTTAGTTGTTGGACCAAAAGTGATCAAGGAGTCAGAAGAGAATGTTAAGTTGATTCAAGATAGACTGAAGGTAGCTCAGTCCAGGCAGAAGAGTTATGCAGACTTAAAAATGCAAGGAGGTAGTCTATGAAATTGGAGATAGAGCATGTCTTCGCGTGCCCCCTATGCGAGGAGTTAAACGGATTGGAGTTAAGGGACAGTTAGCCCCGAGATTTGTAGGACCATATCGAGTTTTGGAGCGTATGAGAGAAGTTGCCTACAAGTTGGAGTCACCCGAAGGACTGTCAGGAGTTCACGATGTGTTTCACATTTCCCAGTTGAAGAAGTGCCATGCAGAGATGGCCAATATTCCCCTGTAAGGACGCTTGACCCTGGAAAGGATAATGATGTTCCATGAAGTAGAGTATGGACTTCATAAGTATAAGTTTTTACCTCGGTATGTGGGAAATCCCACGAGGATGAAGAGATGAAGTACTATTGGATATAAAGGAGGTATGATGTTGGTAATATGGAGCAATGGCAACCCCATGACAAGTCTGAGTACTCACGTCTTGGTTTGGTGCCAATAGAAGGAAGGAAGACAATACAATTGGATGGATTTAAGAATACTAGGAAGTTGGAACAATGATCAGTTGCCCGATGATAAGTTCAAGGACTACAAGTGATGAGATGGGCCATAACCCACAGGCCCCAGGACCTGCCAAGAAGCAAGCACATTCTTGCTGAAGGAAAAACCCTGAAAGAAGTTATGATTTTATCGACAGACGATCTTATAGGAGTTACGAAAAACCTGAGAGTTGTGAAGGAACGATAGATGGTTGTTTGGCTTGCAGAATCTATGGATTTATTCGAACTTAGTTTGTCGACAAGAGAAATTCTGCAATGCTTGTGTGGATGACCGAGTGTTAGAATGCGAGATTCGCTAAACCATATACAAGGTAATGATTTGGGTGCGGGATGGATTAATCACCATACCGGCTTACTCTTATTGTTCGCCTTGCTATATGGAATGGTAAATCTGAGTGACTTACCTATAGTAGAGAGACGACGATGAAAACCTTGTTTAAACCTTAGAATGGTATAGCAATTTTTTCCCTTGTACAAGGCAGCTTTTGCCAACCGTAGGTTATACGGTGAGGATCAACCCAGACCCATTTCCTGCAGGAGAAACCATAAATTGTTGACCACCATGAGATATCGATAGTTGTTTAGTTTTGGCGCCCGACCCGTTAGCTAAGAAGACCCAATCTCGGAATAACCTTACCAAGAGGAAAGGACAGAAGAATTGAGGAAAAGGTTATGCCACTACCGGAAGAGCCAGAGAAGGAATTTTCCGAGGATTTGAGAAGACCGACACTGTTAACAATATGGATGAAGTATATGAGTTTCGATGGAGCTGTAACCATGCTTCTAAGGGTGGTAGCACCCCAAACCCCGGAGACGATTGATGGATTTTTTAGGAGACCCCAACCCTAACCTATTTCTTTCTAGCCTCTCCGAATCTCGAGGACGAGATTCATTTTAAGGGTGGTAGGTTTGTAACATCCCAAAATTCTAAATTTTGGAATGTTATAATAAATAGATAGATTTGATTGATTGTTTGATTGATTGTCTGAAAGTGAGTGAATTCGAAACTTTTTGAAAGTTAAATGAGAGGGAATAAAAGGACTTTCCCAAACTTTCATATTTGCTTTCTGATCTCCATGAATTCAAATTATTTTCAAATACAAAACCCTTGAGCGAAGATGATATGACTTCTTCCATTTAAAAAAATAAATGAAAGGGTATTTGAAAATAATTGAATTTCATTTGGAAATATTTCAATTCATAAACTTCATGCAACTCAATGATTTTCAGGAGAGAAGATAAAATGACTTCTTCAAATTATATGAAATATGAGTTGGGAGTTTCAAAGAATTAAATTCAAAGTTCTTTTGAATTTATTTTCAATTTGGAGTTATTTGAGTTTTATTCAAATTATTTTTCTCCAAAAATAAAATATATGGAAATTAGGGTAACATGATTCCCTACAATAGAAAATTGGAGAAAAATTAAATTGAAATCATTTTGGTATTTTAAAAATGATTTTTGTTGGATTTTAATAGACCAGTAGCACTGTTTGAGTTATTAGAATTTGTGTGTATGTTATTTAATGCCAGGAAAATGTTCATGTCGTAGAAAATCTTTTTCTGAAAATTCTGATATATTATATGCCTATATAATATTTTTATTTATTTTGTTTGTATTATTTTAGTTCTCTAAAAAAAACTTCTCCCCGACTGGGCCGGCCCAGCTAGCCAGCCAGGCCCAGCCCAGCCGCCTTCGTCCCCGACTCCAGCGCCCGCACGACAGCGCCGCCGCCGTGGTCGCCAGGGACACCGTCGCCGCCTCCCTTGCCCCTCCTCCACGCCATTTCCTCCCCTCCCCCTTAAATAACGAGGCCCTATTAGCAATCGAATCACTAGATAAAGACTGTTTTGCCAGTGTGGTTACCCCTTAGCCAATAAAAGGAGGGCCATGGCATACTGGAAAAGGATTCCGACCCTTGTATACTCGTACGCGCGTAGCTGCTCTCCCCGAGGCAACCTTGATGAGCTTGAGCATTGCGTGTTCACCATGGTCCTGCCCTCAATCCACCAAAGCAGGAGTAGGATTTTATGCTTCCCAGCGGCCCAATCCTGGGTAAAAACCACCAGCGTCACCACTCTCATGCGGTTGCATGGCTTCTTCTCTTTACACAACGTGACCTTCCCCCTTGCCGAACCATAAGGGGTTGATGGTCCCATAGGTGATCGTGTTCCACCCTCAGTGCTTGCTTTACTAGGGTTGCTCTCATTCACTCTCTCATGCTCTCCAGATCTAAACAAGACATAGGTGGACACACTCTCTCTGCTCACTTCTGGTCACAAATCCGGTCGAACCGCCTCATCTATGGTAGGGGGTAGGTGCATCGTTCACGCGGTCGTCGGTGACGAGGGAGGACACCAATAGCTGTCCGCATGTCCCGATTGGTGGCTCGTGCCATTCTTTCCAGCATAGCACCGACTCGGGAGGGCCTTCAAATCATTCTTCCTCTTTGCCGTAGTGTGGTTAGATGAGGCCTCCCGACGCCCTCCTTGCCACATCCCGATGACCCTCAGGTATATCTTCCTTCAAAACCGGCCTTGCTCTACTGCCCCAGCTCTCCATGTGGCTGCATGTGGATCCTTTTCTACTTCCATCGGCTGTTCCAAAGCCACCTAGATTTTTAATATTATTTGAGGTAAAGCTAGTTCACACAGTCGAATCTAAGACTTGGTTCAAACATGGAAGAAAGCTGGAAAGTTGTAGCATGAATTTAGGATTTGGTTCTAAGAGGAAACGGGGGAAAGTAGTAGAGACTGGTTACCCAACTGGTCTCTTGGTTGAAAAGGGGAAGAAAACGGGGTGGATGGCGAAGGGTGGGGAGAAGTGGACCCGTCTCTTGGTCGAAAAAGGAAAGAAGTGAGGGGTGTTGGGGGACAACGCAAATGAGAACAAGCAGGTCTAGATTACCTGTTCTCACATAGGAAAATACCGCGGAGGAGGTAAAAAATGGTACAAATACAGACACGCTGCGTTAATGTTTACCGCTCTTGGCAACCACATCTACCTCACCACTTTATGCCCCTTCTGTCCCTATGCCCTTATCGCTACCGTTAATGTAAAATCACATGAAAAATGAAGCAATTTCATTGTTAGCCTAATGTAACTATTAATTAATGTTGTTGTCAGTCTAGTGCCACCGATAAATTGAAGCAATGACACCGGCATTTTATGAAGTGGCTCTGTTTTGCTTTATGAATTGTGTTTTGGTAGTTACACTCAAATCACATGCCGGTAACATTGCTTCATCCCAGTGGAACTGCACAAATTTGATTACACATTTTGGTTGCACCGAGAACGGAGCTACTGCAATGTGCTACTCGCATGATAGTAATACTAATGCTATTGTTCCACATGTTAATCAAGTGGCTTGTGTCGATGTGATGTGATGCTACTTCTTACTTAATGGCACTTTTCATACTATCAATGTAGTGCCAGTTATAACAAAAGAGATGTTACTGCTAATCATATGCCACTTCAAATACTTGTTACTGCTTAAATAACCATATTACATATTTGCGCAGACATGGATGCCTCTTGATATGTCTCCATCATATCTATAACTTTTCATTGTTTCATGCCAATATTCTACAACTTTTATATACTTTTGGCAATATTTAATATTATTTTTGGGACTAACATATTGATCCAGTGCCCAGTTCCAGTTCATGTTTGTTGCTTGTTTTTTGTTTCACAAAATCTCCATAGCAAGCAAAGTCCAAACACGATAAAAATTTACGAAGATTTATTTTGGAATATATGTGATTTTTGGGATGTGGAATCAACGCAAACTGAGGCCGACGAGCTCCACTAGGCACAAGGCTGCGGCCTCCCCCTGGCATGCTATGGTACCAAGTGAGCACCTCGTAAGTCGGTTGACCACCTGATTTCGCCGCAAGAAAGATAATATCCTAAAAAATTGTGTTAGAATTTCAGCCAATCGGAATTATCGATCTCCAGGAATTTTAGAAAGAGTTTTCAGCCAGAAAACAGTAGCGCAAAACAGAAGAGAGCAGATAGAGAGAGAGAAAGAGAGAGAGAGAGAACCAATGTAGGAGAGGCTCTTGCCCCTCTACTGCCATGGCGGCCATGGACGAGAGGGGGAACTCTCCTCCCATCTAGGGGAGGCCAAGGAAGAAGAAGAAGGAGGGAGGATCTCTCCCCCTCTCTCCCGGTAGTGCCAGAACACCGCCAGGGCAATCATCGTGACGATGATCTACATCAAAAACTTTGATGCCGTCAACACCAACTCTCTCGCCCTCTATGTAGCTGTGTAACACCTCTTCTCCCCGCTGTAGTCTCTACTTAAACATGGTGCCTAATGCTATATATTATTATCCAATGATGTATGGCCATCCTATGATGTTTGAGTAGATTCGTTTTGTCCTATGGGTTGATTGACAATCGTGATTGGTTTGAGTTTTATGTTTTATTTTAGTGATGTCCTATGGTGCGCTCCGTGTTGCGCAACCGTAAGGGATTCCCGTTGAAGGGTGTTCCAATACGTTCATGATTCGCTTATGATGGGTGGCGAAAGTGATAGAAGCTTATACCCGAGTAAGTGGGTTGTTGCGTATGGGAGTAAAGTGGACTTGATACTTAATGCTATGGTTTGGTTTTACCTTAATGATATTTTGTAGTTGCGGATGCTTGCTAGAGTTCCAATCATAAGTGCATATGATCAAAGTACAGAAAGTATGTTAGCTCATGCCTCTCCCTCATATAAAATTATAATAATGATTATCGGTCCATTATCGATTGCCTATGGACAAGACATTTGCTACGCTCTCAAAGAACTAATTTTGGCCCAAGAAGTTCTGCGACGTCTCATGCTTCATCAACCGATGCTCTACATGTCGCAAAGCTAAGTCTAAAGCTCAGTCCCATGGTCTCTATATGCCACACCCTATTCCATATCACCCATGGGAAGATATTAGTATGGACTTTGTGCTTGGTTTACCTAGAACTAGAAACAACAAAGATTTCGTGTTTGTTGTTGTGGACCGATTCTCTAAAATGGCTCATTTCATCCCATGCAACAAGATAGATGATGCTTCACATGTTGCAAATCTGTTTTGTAGGGAAATATTTCGTCTCCGTGGAGTACCAAAGACGATTGTCTCGGATCGCGACGTCAAGTTCTTAAGCTACTTTTGGAAGACCTTATGCGCCATGCTTGGAATCAAGATCTTGTTCTCTTTGGCATACCATACCCAAACCGACGGCCAAACGGAGGTCACGAACTAGACGCTCTCCACTCTACTACGCGTGTTGATCAAGAAGAACACCAAGGAGTGCGAGGAACGTCTACCCATCGGCAAGTACGCCTACAACTGTGCAAGACATACGACGACCGGCAAGTCCCCCTTCAAGGTCATCTACGATTTCAACCTGTGTCCCCATTGGACATCCTTCCTCTACCACTACAAGAGCGCATCAACAAGGACGGAGTGCACAAGTGAACTACGTCAAGAAGATGCATGAAGATACAAGGCACACCATCGAGCGCCAAGTAGAACGACTCGTGACCAAGATCAACTTCAACAAGCAACCCATGATATTCAACATTGGAGATCTTGTGTGGCTACACCTTCGCAAGGACCGCTTCCCCAACAAACGCAAGTCCAAGCTTCTACCACGAGTCGATGGACCTTTAAAGGTGCTTGAACGCACAACAACAACGCCTACAAGATCGACATCCCACGTGACAAGTACTCCATTAGCGACATCTTCAACATCAAAGATCTCTCTCCCTACCATGGTGATGAGGCTTTTGATTTGAGGTCGGATCTTTCCCAAGGGGGGAGATGATGCGGAGCATCCCACGGTCATCCCCATGGATGCTACCTCAACTACCAAAGCTCCAAGTGGACCCATGACAACAGCTCGAGCACGTGCTATTCAATCCGAGGTGACAACTCTCCTACTTGAGCTTCCCTTACATTCAAGTGAGACATGGCTACTGCCTAAGTCAGAAACACTATGTGTAATCATGTACAATGCACAAGCCATGGAGCCGAGAGCTGAGGAAGAAGGAATACGCGACAACTCTCTGTTCAGCATGGAACTTCCTGCCAGAGCCCGGAACCTCCTGCCCCCGGAACCTCCGGCCGACCCGGAACTTTTGGTAATCCTGACAAAACCCTCTTCAACTTGATAATGGGATACACGTTGTATTAACGTGAATACTTTAGGGATTATTGCTTGACTCAAAAAGGAAAACTCTTATGGGATCGAATTAATTATTTACAATAGTATGCTTGAGATATGGTTATACTTGTCGCTCTAGGATGAAGGCTCCATAGCTTCCTTTTTCATGTGAATTTAATTATAGTGAAACCTTAGCATCTTATGCTAATAATGGTATATATGATTACTATGATGTGGAAAGATTAGAATAATTTGTTGCTTTTAAGGGTCCTTATGAAATTGAATCTTTGTTTGAAAAGTATGAAGATTTTGATGATGTTGTTTTTAGACCTGAAAATTTTGCTATACTTAAATATTTCTATCAGAATTATAAATGCAATGCCGATATTGATGCATTTATTGAGGAAGTCTCCGTTGTCCAAGAAGAGACTAATATTTTTGCAGAAGTCTATGGAAAAAGGAATTGATGAAATTGTGAGCCCATTAGATGAAAAAGATGGTGAGGAGAGCGAAGAACAAAAGAAGGAAGAGCGGATTAGCTACTCGTGCCCACCTTCTAATGAGAGTAACTCTTCAACTCATACAATTTTTAATTTCCCTTCATGCTTACCGAAGGATGAATGCTATGGTGATTGCTATGATCCCTTGGATTTATTTGAATATCCCTTTTTGATGAAATTCATGCTTGCTATGGTTGTGGCCAAGATGCCAATTTGAATTATGGTTATGGAGATGAACTTGCTATAGTTCCTTATGTTAAGAATGAAATTGTTGCTACTGTACCCACACATTATAGTCCTATTGTCTTTTTGAATTCTCCAAACTACACTATATTGGAGAAGTTTGCGCTTATTAAGGATTACATTGATGGGTTGTGTTTTTGTTGTAGGAAACCACGGCCACCTATGGGACTAAGAGCCCATTTTTGGTTCGGCGGGGGGATGACACGTTGCACAAAGAGAGGAGGAGCATGGAACAACACAGCAGAGATCACGGGGGCAGTTTTTACCTAGGTTCGGGCCGCCATGATGCGTAAAACTGTACTCCTGCTTTGGTGGATTGATGGTGGAAAAGATGATGGCCAGCGCAACACGTTTGCCCAGCAGGGTTGCCTTGGGGCGAGAACGGCCAGGCATGTGTGGATGCGTGAGGGTTCCAAATAGACAACTCCTTCTACGGTTACCTTGGGCCTCCTTTTATAGATCAAGGGGTCACCACAGTGGCAAATCAGTCATTACGCGCTGATTAGATAGCAAACAATGCTATCATACCTAACTCTGTAGGCTGACAAAACGCATTAAATGCACCACTCAACATTGCATCATATCTTGCCCGGCAGGCCCTGCCGGGTTGTTTTGCCAGCTTCGCACCTACTTGCTTGACACGTCTCAGGATGGGTGTCGCTTGGAGGCATTTTCTGTAGGAAGTGGCTGCCATGTGGCGAATAGGAGCCACTTAGTCACCTTGGAGCTTGACACCACACCGATCGACGTCGTGTGTCATGATTAGGTGGTGCGGTGGAGTGGTTTTGCGTTCGTAATCCCTGGCAGGCCTACTGGGATGACCCGAAGGCTTGCTTCCAGGGGTAACCCCTCCTTTCCAGGCTCGCCTGCCAACCTAGATCAGAAGTTCTGCCACCGCAGGGCTCCGTAGCCACCGAAAACCAATCTAGATCCGTTCTGGCACCCAGCAGGAGGGGGGAATCATCTCAGGTGGCCATCTTCATCATCCCGGCGGCCACCACGATGAGGAGGGAGTAGTCCACCCTTGGGGTTGAGGGTTTGTACCAGTAGCTATGTGATTAATCTCTCTCTATCATGATCTATATCATGGGCTTTGTTAATATAGTCGGATCATATGATGTTTGTCCCCTCTATACTCTTGTTGTGATGAATTGAGTCTTTACCCTTTGAAGTTTTGTCTTGTCGGATTGAATATTGAGAGATGAGAACACATGATATATGTCTTGCGGTATGAATACTTGAGGTGACAATTGGGTTATCTTATTGATTCACTTGATATATGTTCTAGCATTCAACTCACGGATTCCTGCGGTGATATTGGGGTAATTTATGCAGAGGGGTTGATGCACATTTTTATTATCTTTTCTCCGGCGAAAACTATGGGGTCTCTTTATAGTTCTTTGTGTGGATTGAGTATTATGAATATGAACTTTCTTTGGTGTTATCTTAGTACGGACTCTAGGATATATCGAACGGAAAAAATAGCTTTGTGTTATTTTAGCGGACTCTTGAATAGATCAAACGGAAAGAATATCTCTGAGGTGGTTTAGTACCCTACAAACAATTCCTATCTTTTGTTCTCCATTAATAGGAACTCAGGAGTGATTCTTTATTGCACTTTGAGGGATAATCATTCGATCTAACTATGTTAGCACTGTTGAGAGATTGCACTAGAGAAAGTACGGACCCTAGGCCTTGTTTTTAAGCATTGCAATACCATTTTTGTGCCCGTTTACTATTTTCTACCTTGCTGTTTTTATTTATTCAGATTATAAAAATATATTACTATCATCCATATTACACTTTTATCACCATCTCTTCGACGAACTAGTGCACCTATACAATTTGCCATTGTATTGCGTGTGTTGGGGACACAAGAAATTTCCTGTATTTGGTTGTAGGGTCGTTTGAGAGAGACCATCTTCATCACACCTCTCACGGATTGATAAACCTTAGTTCATCCGCTTGAGGTAAAATTGCTACTGTCCTGCAAAACTCTGCGGTTGGAGGCCCAATACGTGTCTACAAGAATAAAGTTGCGTAGTAGACATCAAGCTCTTTTCTGGCGCCATTGCCGGGGAGGTGGGTTCTTGAAGGTATATCTTTATATCTTTCAATCGAATCATTTAGTTTCTTGTTTTATCACTAGTTTGGTTTATAAAAAGAAACTACAAAAGATGGAATTGAGGTTGCATCATATTATTGATCATCTTTATAATATCTTTCTTGAAAATGATGGATCGGAAAATTGTGCTCAAATGTTAGAAGAAGAAGTGAATAAAATGTTTGGCACAAAATCTTTGAATGGTGAGCATGATTGCAATTTTGTTGGTGTGAACTCTTTGAATATCCATGATGCTAATGA
The DNA here is from genome assembly GCF_003073215.2 of Triticum urartu. NCBI lineage: Eukaryota > Viridiplantae > Streptophyta > Magnoliopsida > Poales > Poaceae > Triticum > Triticum urartu. The sequence goes on along the minus strand of NC_053027.1, from coordinate 357,953,119 downwards.
TATGCAAAGCCATAAGCTTGGGGATGCTATGTTCGATAAAGATGATATTTTTTAGTCCCACAAGTTTTGATGAGAAAACTTATTATGATGAAAGCATGCCTCCTATCTATGATGATTATGGTGATAACATTTATGCTATAAAGAATAATTATAACCATGAAACTTGTCATCATGATTTTAATTTTCAATCCCATGATATTTATTTTGTTGAGTTTGCTCCCACTATTATTCATGAGAAGAAATTTGCTTATGTGGAGAGTAATAATTTTTCTATCCTTTTGTGTAATGAAAAGAATGCTTTATGTGATAGCTATATTGTTGAATTCCTTCATGATGCTACTGAAAATTATTATGAGAGCGAAACACATGCTTTTACATATTGCAATAATATCAAGTTTCTTCTCTATGTGTTGAAAATCTTGAAGTTTCACTTGTTTTGCCTTCCTATGCTACTGAAAATCTTGTTCCCATAATTTGTTTGCTCACAAAATCCCTATAAATAGGAAGTGGGTTAGACCTAAATGTGCTAGTAATATGCTTCATGATGCTCACTTCATGTTTAAATTCGTATCTTTTATGCGAGCATCATTGAAATCATCATGCCTAGCTAAAAGGCATTAAAGAAAACCAATTATTAGGATATAACCCAACACTTTTACCTACTGTTTTGTGTGTTCACATGATTAGGCTACTGTAGTAATCATGTTTTATTGCTTTCGTTTCAATAAAATGCCAAGTAAGACCTTTGGGATGGCTTACGGTGATAGTTGATTTGATCCTGCTGAAAAATAGAAACTTCTGCGCTCAGGGAAACAATTCTCATTTTTAACAGAAGCGTGATAAAATGCTCATTATTTTTCAGAAGATTAATAGACAAATTACACAGGTTTTCCTAATGTTTCAGAATTTTTGGAGTAGCATAAGTATGGTTGGAGTACAGATTACTACAGGTTGTTCTGTTTTTGACAGATTCTGTTTTCAATGCATAGTTTCCTAGTTTTCTAGTTTCTATGGCTTATATTGCTCAATATAAATTGTGTAACTGATATGATGTAGTAGGAATTGTGTGAGAACAATTATTAATCTTGTCTTTGACAGTACCAAAAGTGAAATGGTTTGCTCTTTATCATACTAACCTATCTCACAAAGTTTCGTTAAGTTTTGTGTGATTGAAGTTTTCAAGTTTTCGGTGAGATGTCGATATGAGGAGAATAATGAGTGACAAGACCCTAAGCTTGGGGATGCCCAAGGCACCCCAAGGTAATACTCAAGGAATATCCAAGCAACTAAGCTTGGGGATGCCCTGGAAGGCATCCCCTCTTTCGTCTCCAACATTATCGGTAACCTCACTTGGAGCTATGTTTTCATTCATCACATGATATGTGTTTTGCTTGGAGCATCAATTTATTTTGTTAGGATTTGCTTGATGTTATTTATAATAATTTTTTGCATCGTTTATTTTAATAAAGTGGCAATGATAGCCTTTGCTGGCACCGTTCCCCTGATCGACAGGGTTTTCCGATATACTCGCCCAGTCCCATCGTCGCCGCCCACATTGCACCAATCCCCCCTCCTCTTCCCAAAGAAAACCCCATCCTCTCCCAGAAGCGGCCGGCTATGGCGAACTATGATCTTGACCCACAGCGTTTCGTGCCGGCAGGCCACCACATCATCGATGGTGGAGAAAGGCGGCTTCCTTGCACCTTACGCCTGCGACTCGTCCTCCTCGCCGCCATGAGGATTACATGGTCGCCGAGGTCATGTCTGCTCCGGAGGGACCGCTTGGGCCTATCAGGGATGAGATTGTCCAGTTTCTTCAGAATAGAGGTACTCTGGTTCACTCCGCTCAGCCTTGGTTTCACCGAGTAGGGTTATTCCAAGTCAGGGATCCATCTGTCAGATATACATTGATTCAGCATGCTCCTTTTCCTCTGCGCAATGATCGTTTTGTTAGATTTATGAAACATGATGAGGGAGAGAATTTTAAGGGGAATCATGAGTTTCACAAGGGTTGGATCATGTTCATTGGTATTCCTCTAGATTACCGCAATACGGAGTTCATATCACAGGCAGTGGGCACACCTTTCGGAAATTTCATTCATGGGATAGTGAGGATCCATATTTGCTTTGGACTCTAGTGGAGGAAAGTTTTCCTGACACACCATTGGTGCCACATGATGTGGTCTTTGGAGATTATGCAGAATGGGGAGGAGCTCAGGTCTCGTGGACTGCTGCTTGCTATGTGTTGGGCACTGATTTTGCCGATCAGATGCCAAACGATGAAGATCCAATGCCGCTGGATGGAAATCCGCACCCTTTGCCTGGAAATCTGCTGCAAGATAATTTGATGTTTGTTCTTCCACCATATCCGATGCTGCGGTGGAATGATGCGCCTATAGCACCTCCATTGCCCCAGGAAAATAACATAGGAGATGCTGGATGGGGAAATGCAGTCTGGGGGGACAATGAAGATGAACATCAACAGCCGCCACAACCTGCTGGGTGGGGAAATGTTGTACCTGAGTAGGACCAGGTTTCTATTGTCATTGATCAGCCGGAGGGCTCTGGGTCTGTGGAACAGGAAGTGGAGATTCAGTTTGAGGAGCAAAATCAATTGCAGCCGGTTCAGCAGATGCAGAACAATGTGCAGCAGGGTGTTGAGGAAAATCCTTTAGCAATTGTTCCTTATCAACCTCCTGTCGTACATCAGCACCAGATATTCATTGGCATGGCAAGGATTGTGGCTGGGCCACCTCTTCCTCCAGAGATGATCTGGAAGAGATCTTTTGAAAATTTGTTACCTGAATTTACTGTCAAGGAGGTGCCTCGTCATATCTTCTTCAAGCCACTTGGGACTGTGACATACTCCAAGCACACATGGACAATTGCTTTTGATGATTCACAGAGGATGTCTTCTTTGGTGCCCCGCTTGCCCAGTAATCTTACACTCAGGAAGCCTATGGTGGCCAAACGACCAGTTGACAGAGCTCTTTTTGGAAGTCCTTCTGATGAGGTTCTCAGTGCTAATGATAATGCAGTGTCTGATTTTGCTGGGACTGGAGAGATGCACCCTGAAGATGTTGTGGCTGGCAGCATGGAGGAGAACTCCTCTTCTTCTGTGGTTTTTTCTTCTGTGCAGGCCAATGATACGAAACAGACAAGAAGAAGGAAGACTGTGGCCCCTTTAGTGGATACTTCTGTACGGCGATGTACAAGAAGCGCGGCAAAACTGGATGGGTTCAAATCAATGACTTTTGAGCAGCTTTCCCTCCAGCCCACCAAAAGGCGTCCTCGGTCCAAGCCCATACAAGCGAAGGCCCAGCCCACCCCTGACGACGTAGGTGATGCTGGCAAGTCTGAAGATGCCCCTCCACCCATGCCTCTCAACGTGCTACAAGCAATTGGAGCGGAGCTGGAGATTAACCCCAACCTGCTATCCAAGGAGAAGCTTACGGCTAATCCCAAGGATGACTCCTCCTCAAGTGGTGTTTAAATGTTGCAGTTTAAAACTTTAGCTAGGTGTAGCGAGCCTTTTAAATTCGATGTCGTCTATGTCGTTCTAAACTTTATGTTGCGCGGTCTGAACTGGATGCATTTTGTTTCTTATGGTGTGGGATGTATGACATTGTATGTCATACAGTTGTTGATACTTCGCTTTTGGTTATCTCATGAATCAAAGGTCTATGCATAATTGGAAGGTGCTCTACTGGAATGTTCGTGGTCTAAATTCTGAAACATGACAGCACTCTGTTAGAGAGAAAATTTCTGAAAGTCAGTGTGCGGTTGCTTGTTTGCAAGAAACTAAGTTGTCAGATTGCCCTCGAGAGGAGCCTTAGGTTTTGATCAGTTCATAGAATCACCCTCGAGAGGAGCCTCGGGTGGTATTCTGACAGTATGGCGTTCAGATGTTTTTAAGGGTGCATTAGTGGAAGTAAAGCCTTTTGGTATGATCATCAGTTTCAATTCTGTGCATAATAACGACCAATGGTTTTTAGTCAATGTATATGGGCCTTGTCAGGGTGTATTGAGGGATGTGTTTGTTAACTGGTTGTGTAACCTTCAAGTGGAACCGGAACAAAAATGGTTGTTACTGGGATATTTTAATTTTACCAGGTCCATGGACAATCGTAATCTTCCGAGAGGGGATGTTAATGATATTTTTATCTTTAATGAGATCATTAGCCATTTAGGACTGCTGGAACTTCCTTTAAAAGGTAGAAGGTTTACCTGGTCAAAGATGCAGGATGTCCCACTCCTCGAGCAATTGGACTGGTTTTTTACTTCTGCAAGTTGGATAACTCACTATCCTATGACACAAGTTACACCTCTTGCCAGAACTGTATCTGATCATGTTCCTTGTGTAATTTCTATCTGCACCACAATTCCTAAAGCACATATCTTTAGATTTGAAAACTATTGGGTGCATCAACCTGGGTTCATGGACAGTGTGAGGGAAGTTTGGAACAAACCTTCACATAAGACTCATATATCTGCCGTTATGATGGACAAATTGAAATCCTTGAGGTTTGCACTCAAGAAATGGCAGAAAGGGGCTCTCACACATTAAATCTTTGATTGAAAAGTTCAATTGGGTAATTCTATGGCTGGATGATTTGGAGGACTGGAGGCCCCTATCCATACCTGAACACAACTTCAGGAAGATATGTGAGATACATCATGAACACCTTCTACATTTGCAGTTTTTATACTAGAAGAAAAGGTGTACTATCAGATATATCAAGGTGGGAGAGGAAAATACAAAATTCTTCCAGGCCATGGCAACAGAGAGGTATAGGAAGAATTCTATTGCTACTCTTCAACTGTCTGATGGAACAGTTTCTTCAGATCATGGGGAAATAGCTAAGGAGTTTTTGGTTGCTTTCAAGGGCAGAATGGGAACTGTTAAACCAATATTGTTGGGTAATGAAGTACTCTCACTCATCCCAAGAGTGCAGGGTCTTGAGGTGCTCACACAACCTTTTCAGCTGCAAGAGATTGAAAAGGTCATAAAAGAAATGCCCATTGATAAAGCACCAGGGCCGGATGGTTTTAATGGTATGTTCATGAAGAGATGCTAGTCAATCATTTCCAGTGATTTTATCCGTTTGGTAAATGAGTTTCATGCTGGAACTACTATTTTGGAAAACCTCAATGAAGCTTTCGTCACTTTAATCCCAAAAAAGCAAACACCCGAGGGTGTTGGAGATTTTAAGCCAATCTCTTTGACAAGTGTGGGACTGAAGTTTCTGACTAAACTGGCAGCTAACAGGTTTCAAGAGGAAATCACCAATTGTGTTCATAAAAATCAATATGGCTTCATTAAATCAAGAACAATTCAGGACTGTATTGCTTGGAGTTTGAGTATATTCATCAATGCAATCATTCCAAGAAGCCAATCATATTGCTCAAGCTTGCCTTTGAAAAAGCTTTTGACTCTATTCAGCATGAGGCAATTTTGAAAATCCTTGTAGCAAAAGGTTTTGATAGCAAATGGATTAAATGGGTTCAGCAGCTATTATCTTCTGCAACCTCCTCTATCCTGTTAAATGGTGTGCCTGGAAATCATTTCAAGTGCAAATGTGGTGTCAAGCAAGGATACCCTATCTCTCCTTTGCTTTTTGTGATTGCTGCTGATCTTCTACAAACCATGATCAATGATCTTTTATGTAGGGGCCTGCTTACCTTGCCATTGCCAACACATGATCCTGATTATCCAGTGGTACAATATGCAGATGATACCTTGTTGTTTGTAAATGCTGACTCAACTCAGCTGGAGGTCCTCAAGTCAGTGCTCAACTCCTTTTCCTTGGCAACCGGACTACAAATCAACTTCCATACGTCTTCAATGTACCCAATCAATGTGGAAGCTTTTGTTGCCTCTGCACTTGCTGCTCAGTTTGGGTGCCAGCTTGGTTCTATGCCCTTCACTTATTTGGGACTTCCTGTTGGAACCACTCGACCCAAAATTGTTGATTTGCTACCTTTGGTGGATTGTATGGAAAGAAGGCTAACTGCTAGTTCCTGGTTTTTACCACAAGGCAGTAGGTTGCAGCTGGTAAATTCAGTGATATCTTCACTCAATATATTCTTCCTTTGCAGTCTATCCCTGCCACAAGGCATTCTAAAATAGTTAGAAAGGATTCAAAGACAGTGCGTCTGGAGGAAATATGGTCAGGAGAAGGGACACTCTTTGGCTGCTTGGCCCCTTATCTGTAGGCCTAAGATGAAAGGGGGGCTTGGAATTCTGAATTGGGGACTGCAGAATGATCCACTGCTCCTTAAATACCTCAACAAATTCTATAACAAAGCAGATGCGCCATGGGTTAGTTTGGTGTGGGACTCATATTACTTTCAGAGAACTCCTCATGACACTATTCTTTGTGGCTCATTCTGGTGGAGGGACATTTGCAAATTAATGGACAAGTTTCGGGCTGTTACTTCTGACAGAAAGGGGGATTATGTTCTGTTTTGGTCTGATTATTGGGAGATTGGCCAGTCTTGCATTCCTCTGCAAGAAGGTTTCCAAGGGTATTTTGTTTTTTCCTGTAGAAGAACCTTTCTGTCATGGAAATGGTACAGGCAGGAAATTTGCAACACATGTTTTCTTTACCTTTGTCTCAACAGGCTTTTAGGGAGTTCAATCAGCTATCTGAGACTTCTTTCAACACTGATTGTAATGATATCTAGGCTCGGAGGCACGGGAAGAAGGGGGAGTACTTGGCCAAAAAGTACTATGACTTTGTCCATCACCCCGTTCTTGCCAATCCTATTCTTAGCTGGGTTTGGAAAAGCAGCTGTACCATGACAATTAAAATGTTTGCCTGGCTGGTCATTATGGACAGAGTTAACACCAAGGATATGATCCAACGACGTCATTTGAGAATTGATGATGGACCTGGTTGTGTCCTATGCCCGACTGGAGTACTTGAGGAATGGAACCATCTATTCTTCCAATGCAACTTCAGTATGAGAATCTGGAACTACCTGCAAGTTTCCTGATGGATAGCAATGATATGGTGCAAATTGCATTACATGCAAGGAAGGAGTTTCAAAAGCCCTTTTTCTCAGAGGTGTTTTTTCTTGCATGGTGGAATATTTGGATAGTTAGGAATAACAGGGCTTTTAGGCATGTCAACCCAACTTTTAGGCACTTGAGAAATGGATTTATTCATGACATTACTCTTCTTTCACACCGAATCAAGACCAAGTACAAGGAGGCTCTGCTAAAATGGATTGATTTCCTGCCTCCTTGAGGGCCATCTTTTGCACCCTCTTCCTCTCCTAGCTGTACATTGTAGTGATTTTGCCTTTCTTTTCTTAGTCTTCTTTAGCCTTTCTGTAGCGACCAGACCTCAAACAGTCTGATCTCTGTGCTCCGGTGTCATCTCTGGATCAGTAATGCTGACACCACACAGTACTCGGAGGATTTATAGCAGAGTAGCAATCACACACTTATTACATCGAATGTCTCAAAAGAGAACTTATTACAATAAATATGGCTTAAGGCCATCTAATAACGATAACAGCGGAAGGCTTGGAAGATAAGTGAGTCCATCAACTCCAACGGCATCACTGAGTATAGAACCACGACCTAAAAACTCCTTAATCGTCGTCTGAAAAGTCTGCAACATTAACGTTGCAGCCCGAAAACAGGTCAACACATGGAATATGCTGGCAAGGTAACACATAGAGAGTAATGGAATGAAACAGCTATACTATATGCATATTTGGCTGGTGGAAAGCTCTATGGTTACAGTTTTGCGTAAAGCCAATTTTTCCCTACTTCAAAGGAATAAAATTTTAATTACTATTAAGGTGGATGTTAAACATTGAGAATGGTTGACAGCATTCTCAATCCCAATTAAGCATCATCATTAAACATAACCCAACAAAATTAATTTAGAGTAACATGTTGAGATTCACATGATAATCCAAGTACTAGATACTCAAGATGTCCATAACCAGGGACACGGCTAACCATGATTAGTTTGTTACACTCTGCAGAGGTTTGCGCACTTTTCCCCACAAGACTCGATCGCCTCTGTTTGTTTTCTCGCACTACATGGTGTTTGAGAAGATGGATGACCGAGACATAGTCTTTCAGAAGCGCTAGCACCTTACGATCGGGTAGACCGTACCACCTACATCCCCTACATCTGCTAGTCTACAACTGTAAGAGTTCGCACAGCTTAGTCAACTATGCTAGAGCCCATAATAGCTTGTGGCTGCACACGGAAGTTTCTAGTATGAATAGTCTCATGATCCCTTTGAGCCTGGGTGGCGGTCCAAAAGAAAACAGGCAAGTCCTGGAATACCCAGGTGCCTCAATCCACCCAGATGTGTGTTTAAGTTGCCACCTTAGATAAACCATTAATTATCAATCTCACATCTGTCATGGATATCACTCACCCAATCCACGTCTACTAGCATAGCATGGCATAATAAGCAAACATAGAAGTAACTCCTAAAGGTTTGATAATAAACAGGTAATAGGTACTACCTCATCTACTTCCCATCCCACAATTTAATTAGATCCTAACCATGCAATGTGTGAGGATTGATCTAATGCAATAAAACTGGGTAGTAGAAAAGGTATGATCAACGTGTTACTTGCCTTGCTGATGATCCGGGAAACCTAGCGATTCGAAGTAACAGGCGGCGCACTCCGGATACTCTATCCCAGACAAAAAAACAAGCATACAATAAGTACTGAACTAATGCACAGGTAAAACTCAAATAAGAGATCTAACCAAAAGGTTCAACTAAAGAACTCCGGTTGGCAAAAAGAATCAAATCGAACGAAGCAAAGGAAATCAAACGGCGGAAGAAAACAACTTCGTTCTAGTAATCTGGATCTAGGGAAAATTTTACAGTAGCAAAATCTTGTTTAGGTTGGTTAAACGGATAGAGGGTTTCGAGCGAAAAGTTAAACTAAAACGAAAATCGGATCAGGAATCGCGATCAGAAAAATCGCGGATTTAATCCGAGAAAAAGAAAAACAACGAACGCTCGCTAAAATAAATAAATCGGAAAAACCGATCTATTAAAAAAAATGAATCTATTAAACCGACGAAAACCGATGAAAACCAATCGTTTTTTTAAACTGAAGGCACGAAAAACGAGGCGCGGCGGCGAACCTCGGCGGCGGCGTCCGGCGACGGCGGCGCGGGGCGGTGCGGCGGCGGCGGCGCGGGGCGGCACAGCGGCGGCGGCGCGGGCGGCGGGCAGCGGCGGCGGCGGCAGGACCGGACGACGGCTAGGGTTGGGGCTGCGGCGGCGGCGGCGGCAGGACCGGACGGCGGCTAGGATTGGGGCTGGGGCGGCTAGGGTTCCCCGGGGCTGGGCCTCGGCTTATAAAGCCTAGTCGAGCCAGAGTCCTAGTCGGGCACGGCCCGTTAGGTCGGTTCATTTTTTTTAATTTATTTCTGCTCAGAAAACAAAATAAAAAGAAATACTAAATGGACTCCAAAAATCCCAAAATAAATTTTCCCAGGTTTCTAAAATCAAGCCCGACAAAGAGAACATTTATTTGGGGCCTAGATGCAATTTTGAAAAACGCACATTTTTCCTAAATTCAAATAAAACACCGAAAAACTCCGAAATAAAATCTTGTTTGATTTTATTATTAAATCCTCAATATTTCTCTATTTTGGGAAAGTCATTTTATTCCCTCTCTCATATTTTTGTAATAGAAATAATTGATGATAAAATAAATAAAATCAAATGATCCTATTCTCAAAATTTGAGAAAACTCAAATATGAAAATAACGAAATCCCCAACTCTCTCCATGGGTCCTTGAGTTGCGCAGAATTTTCTAGGATCAACCAAAATGCAAAAATATGATATGCAATGATGATCTAATGTATAACATTCCAAGTTGAAAATTTGGGATGTTACACTTTCTAGTATAGCTTTTTCTTTTCTTTGCTCCTCCTCTTGAGGAACTTTGTACTTGTTATCTTTCTTCTTTCAATAAAATGCTGTGGGGTGTAAGCCCTACAGTCTTCCAGGTCAAAAAAATGATAGCCTTTGCCATGCTTATTTTGCAAGTATACATGTTGCTGTTGAAAACAAAAAGTTTACCACTGTTACAAAAATTCCCTAGAAAAGACAGAATGTGATAAAATGTTGAAACTTTCTGCAAAATGAGCTCTGATAAGTTTTCTACAGTGTGGTAAATTTTCATATTTTTTGGAGTTTAAAAGTATTGGTGCTCTTGCATTTTTACAGACAATACTGGTTTGGCAGATTGCTGTTATGTTTGCATATGTTTGCTTGTTTAATAATTCTATTTGAGGATAGGAGTATTAAATATGCAGAGGCATTTAGTATGCAACATTGAATAATAATTTTACCGATTTGCTACAGCAGAGAATGATAAGGATGTTGCATTGGTTTATACTAACTTATCTCATGAGTTCTTGTTGAGTTTTGTGTGGATGAAGCTTTTGAGATTTAGGAAAACCGTGATATGAGAAGAATTAAGGAGACACAAAAGCTCAAGCTTGGGGATGCCCAGGGCATAATATTTCAATAAGTCTCAAGCATCTAAGCTTGGAGATGCCCCGATAGGCATCCCACCTTTCCTCTTCAACAATTATCGGTTAGTATCGGTTCAGCCTTAGTTTTTGCTTCTTCACATGGGTTGTGCTATTCTTAGAATGTCATTTTTTTTCATTTTTCTTGTTGTTTTAATAAAATACTTAGATTTGAAAGTTTTAAATAAAATAGAGTCCCCAAATAGTTGCCAAGGAGGCTAAGTAAGCGGCATTCACATCCCGTCAACCAAGCTCTATCCTATGTCATTTACTCTTGTGCTTCACTTATATCCTATGAGTAAATTGTTGAATAAATTGAATGTAATGAAGTTGAAATCATATCATGCTTAGTGGTAGCTTCACATTGGGTTTGGAAAGTGAAATCTTTTGAGGCTTAACAATCACAATATTGGTCATACAAGCAATTCATGAATAATTAGTATAAGGAAGAGAACTTTCACATGCAAATACACTATCATGGAAATCTTTTGTGATTGGGAGCCCCCATCAAAATATTATATGCCAAAATTGTTGACATTGGACAAGGAAGACAACATAATGGTTTATGTTTGTTCATATTCACACAGAAGTTACATTGTCATAGATCCTTCAACATGTGGTGCTTGCCCCCATATTTGCTAGCCAAAAATTCCACACCAAGTAGAGATACTACTTGTGCATCCAAAAACCCTTAAACCCAAATCTTATTTTCAAGAGTACACCATACCTACCTAAGTATTGAGCAAGATCCTTCAAGTAAGTTGTCATCGGTGCAATAAGGTAATAAAAATTGCTTCTAAAAGTGTAAGATCATTTAGTGTAAGAGAAAATTGAGCGTTGTACCAACTTGTGATGGTAAAGCAATAAAAGTGACAGACTGCATAATAAAGGTTGTTATCACAAGGGGCAATATAACGTGATGTTCTTTTGCACTATGGGATTGAGAATACAAACAAATAAGCGCATGGCAACCTCTGCTTCCCTCTGCGAAGGGCCTATCTTTTACTTTTATGTATTTACTTTTATGCAAGGGTCAAAGTTTTCCTCTCTATTCCTTTTTATTTTCTCTTTTGGTAAGCATCATGTGGTGAGGAAAGATCTAGGCACATATGTCCAGTTGAATATGGGTAGCATGAGTTATTATTGTTGACATCACCCTTGAGGTGAATATGTTGGGAGGCAAAACAATAAGCCCCTATCTTTCTATGTGTCCAGTTGAAACCTTTTGCTCATGTATACGAGGTGATTGTTAGAAATCATAGAAGACTATATGATGGTTGAGTATGTGGAGCGCTTACTTAAACTCTGTCGAATAAGTTGAACTGCAATTGCTTGGTGACTCAGAGCATAGGTTGTTGGGTTTCAAGAGAATTCGTTGTTTGAACCTTAACATGTGAATTGGTTGATACTATAACATGAGAAGTTTTATAAGAAAGAATTGTTGTTATGATGCTAGGAAAATTGATTGAAATTATCATTGATCAAAATTTTGCACTTTGCTGGCATTCAGACTTCATAAATTATTTCTTTCATCATTTACCAACTCGAGGACGAGTAGGAATTAAGCTTGGGGATGCTGATACGTCTCCAACGTATCTATAATTTATGAAGTATTCATGCCAATATATTATCATTCTTGGATGTTTTACAATCATTTTATAGCAACTTCATATCATTTTTTGGGACTAACCTATTGACCCAGTGCCCAGTGCCACTTGCTGTTTTTGCTTGTTTTTTACATCGCAGAAAATCAATATCAAACGGAGTCCAAACACCGCGAAACTTTTTGTAGATTTTTATGGGCCAGAAAACTCCTGATGGGCCAGAGCAGTACCTAGGGGGTGCCCCGAGGGGGGCACAACCCACCAGGGCGCGCTAGGGCCCCCTGGCGCACCCAGGTGGGTTGTGCCCACCTCGGTGGCCTCCCGTACCCCTTCTTTGCACTATAAATTCCCAAATATTCTGTAACCCCTCGGGGTTAACCTAGATTAGAAGTTCTGCGCCGCAGGGCTTCGTAGCCACCGAAAACCAATCTAGACCCGTTCAGGCACCTTGCCGGAGGGGGGAATCATCTCCGGTGGCCATCTTCATCATCCCGGCGGCCACCATGATGAGGAGGGAGTAGTCCACCCTCAGGGCTGAGGGTTTGTACCAGTAGCTATGTGATTAATCACACACTCCCATGTGATCTATATCGTGGGCTTTGTTAATATAGTCGGATCATATGATGTTTCTCTCCTCTATACTCTTGTTGTGATGAATTGAATCTTTACCCTTTGAAGTTTTCTCTTGTCGGATTGAATATTCAGAGATGAGAACACATGATATATGTCTTGCGGTATGAATACTTGAGGTGACAATTGGGGTATCTTATTGGTTCACTTGATATACGATATGGCATTCAACTCGTGGATTCCCGCGGTGATATTTGGGTAATCTATGCATAGGGGTTGATGCATGTTTTTATTATCTTTTCTCTGACGGAAACTTCGGGGTCTCTTTATAGTTCTTTGTGTGGATTGAGTATTATGAATATGAACTTGCTTTGGTGTTATCTTAGTACGGGCTCTAGGATAGATCAAGCAGAAAAAATAGTTTTGTGTTATATTAGTACGGACTCTTGAATAGATCGAACGGAAAGAATAGCTTTGAGGTGGTTTAGTACCCTACAAAAAATTCCTATCTTTTGTTTTCCGCTAATAGGAACTCGGGAGTTTTTCTTTATTGCACTTTGAGGGATAATCATATGATCCAACTATGTTAGCACTAGTGAGAGATTGCACTAGTGAAAGTACGGACCCTAGGCCTTGTTTTTTAGCATTGCAATACCGTTTTTGTGCCCTTTTACTATTTCCTACCTTGATGTTTTTATTTATTCAGATTATAAAAATATATTTCTACCATCCAAATTACACTTTTATCACCATCTCTTCACCGAACTAGTGCACCTATAAAATTTGCCATTGTATTGGGTGTGTTGGGTACACAAGAGATTTCTTGTATTTGGTTGCAGGGTCGTTTGAGAGAGACTGTCGGTGTCAAAACCGGCAGATCTCGGGTAGGGGGTCCCGAACTGTGCGTCTAAGGCGGATGGTAACAGGAGGCAGGGGACACGATGTTTTACCCAGGTTCGGGCCCTCTTGATGGAGGTAAAACCCTATGTCCTGCTTGATTAATATTGATGATATAGGTAGTACAAGAGTAGATCTACCACGAGATCAGAGAGGCTAAACCCTAGAAGCTAGCCTATGGTATGATTGCATGTTGTCCTACGGACTAAAACCCTCCGGTTTATATAGACACCGGAGGGGCTAGGGTTACACAAGGTTGGTTACAAAGGAGGAGATATACATATCCATATTGCCTAGCTTGCCTTCCACACCAAGTAGAGTCCCATCCGGACACGAGATGAAGTCTTCAATCTTGTACCTTCGTAGTCCAACAGTCCGGACGAAAGATATAGTCTAGCTGTTCGGATACCCCCTAATCCAGGACTCCCTCAGTAGCCCCTGAACCAGGCTTCAATGACGACGAGTCTGGTGCGCAGTATTGTCTTCGGCATTGCAAGGCGGGTTCTTCTCCAATTTCCAAGTGTTTGTACATAGTATCCGACCCCATAAATTTTTATCCTCTTGGCTTTCTGCGCCCAATAAGGGCAAGTTCTTGAACGAATACGAGGTGCCAGGGCATTTTTGCATTCACCCCCTTAGCTAGATAAATAAATTGTCCATTAAAGGGATTGGGATTCTTAGATCTGATCCACACCATCTTCCCCTCAGCGAGAATCCATCAGAGCGTGTTTCGGAAAGATCCATTCCAGCATGGCCAACCTCCGCAACTCCTCCTCCCACCCCCGTAGCCCTAAGCTTGGCGATTGGGAGAGGTGTTCAGTTCCAGATAGTCGATTGGTCGAACTGCAGACCAAAGGATTTCTTCCTCCGGCATACATGGTGCCCGTTCGAGCCGGGCTCGCCACCTACAATGGCGGGGAGCAAGCGGAGAACTTTCCTTGTCCCTCCATGGGGGAACAGGTTTGCCTTGTTCCTTACTTACTAAGGGGACTCGGATTTCCAATTCATCCGTTCCTCCGCGGGCTCCTGGAGTTCTATGGCCTCCAACTACACAATCTCACCCCTACCTCCATCCTACACATTGCCGGCTATGTTGCTCTCTACGAGTTGTTCCTGGGCTGCGATGCTCACTTCGAGCTGTGGAAAAGGCTATTTTGCCTCGTCCCTCGCACATAGAGGGAATCACTTTATCAAGTGGGCGGAGCCGAAGTATGGCGCATCGCCAATACCGGATATCTGTACGGTACCCCAAAGAAGCCCTCCAAAGACTGGCTTTCAGAATGGTTTTATATGGAGGACGTTCCCCTTGCGGACCCTGTCCGGTGGGGTCTTCCTGAGTTCAACAATGCTCCTCTGAAGAAGCACCAAAGTTGGCGCCCGCGGAGACCCCAGGTGGAAGACGACAGAGAAGTCCTCTATCTGATGAACCGGATTAAGGCACTGGCTCAGTCAGGTTTGACAATAACCGAAGTTATGTCGATTTGCATAATGCGGGGAGTGCAACCACTTCAATATAGTGGGCATCCCTTATGGTGTTTCAACGGGGAGGATGACGCCACCCGCTACGGGCGTAAGGGTTCGGGCGATGCTGCCGCATTAGCCAAAATGTTGTCCGAACTATTCTAGGGAGAGGAGGAGGAGTTTACCCACATCAAGCCACGAGACGGATTCTCCATGTACAATCCTCCAAGATGGCTAAACTATATCCCCTTACTTCCATCTTCCCGCGTTTTTCGTTGTAAGTATTCACCTTGCCACTTTATGGCAGGAACTGCGAAAGGCCATAAAGGAGGTCTGCAGCCCTTCTCCACAACCGGAGGACCCAGACCGGGCCCTCGACTCCGGACTCGAAGAAGATCCGGTTATCTCCGTGGAGCTGATAAACCGGTAGTTCTATCAGTTAAGCTGCGACGACGCCATGGTGGCCATTACGGCTGACAATCCCGGACTGCTCCCTTCATCGCACATAAGAAAAACCGAAAAGTCCCAACTCAAAAAAGTAGGATCCCCTTTTAGACACTTCCCCCACCATATTCACATGGCCTTTTTACAGGGAAGGCATTCGGGACGCCTTGCAGCAACGCGCCAACAAGAGGCGCCGAGGCCAGGTAGGCCAAAAAGGAAGGCGGTTAGGACAGAGATGCCGGCGCAAAGGTACAACAAACCCTGCTCCGTGGTTGACTTCTTTCTCAAAATATAATGACGCCCGTGTTTCTTTAACAGAAAAAACGCTCGCCAGAATATGTCCGGCGATGTCGCCGATCACGCTTCCACCAGCCGGGCACCAGGACCAGACACGGAGGCAGAAGCCGATATGGGGTAGGCGCCGGATAATCCCCCTATAGAGGATGCGGACAGGTTATCTTCTACAAACTCAGAAGTGGAAAGTTCCATGAATCATAGGCGCCGCCGGGCCGTATTTTGTGACGCTTGTTTCTCACCAGAGGCGTTTGATGCCTTTAATTCTGGAGAGGCGTATCTCCGTGCCGCTCAAGATGGTCTAGCCAGAGCCACGGATCAGTATGTAAAGGATGTACGGGAGAGTGAAGCTGACGATTTATATGTATCAGTAGCCCCTGAGACTTGAAATAGTTAGCAGAACTGATTTAAGGATCATCTTTATTGTGGAGGTTCTTACAGGGAAGAATACTAGGCTGTCCCAGGAGCTGGAGGAATGCAAGACCCAACTGCCGGCCGCTATTGCCGCATTGCAGGAACAGAAAAAGCCTCCCGCTGGTAACATTTAAAAAAAATAATGGCTACCATATAGTGCGCGGCATGGCTGCCAATGTAACAATAGATTTTGCAGATGATTCCGGAGAAAATCCGGGGGACCAGCATGTTATCCGGCAGTTAGAAGCTGGCAAACACGTGCTGACTGAGGTTTAGGCGGGAGAAAAACAATCTCCATGACGCCAAAATAAGGCTGAACGTGGAACTAAAAGACGTTCGGGGCCAACTTGCCGACTCCGAGAAGGAGAATAAGAGGCTTCGACGTGGCATTTTTAGTAAGTGCTTGAACGAATCCTTTAAAGGTATTCGGCAAAGAAGCTAACTAACAGTGTTATGTCTGTAGGTATGCTGACGGGTCGTCCCGCGGAGGAAATGCCCGGGTCTGCAGGTGATCTTCTGTCCGAGCTGTCAAATCTGCACGAACAAGTTCGACAGGTGATGCAGGGTGTTTGCCCAGGCTTTGTGACCGTCCGTCTCCCAGCCAGAAGGTGTTGTGGAGCTTGCGGAGAAGCTCAAAGGAGCGCGGCGGCGCTTCCGATTATGGAAGATATCCGCCTGCTGACAAGGTTCCAGAGAAGCCTGGGCCATGGTGAAGACGCAGTATACCAAAGCAGACCCAAATCACATGGCCGAGGTCGGACCTATGGGGCCCAACGGAAAAGAAATTCCCGTTAGCTTAGTTTATGGGCAAGTAGAATTAGCCGCAAAGTATTCCTAATAGGATTGTAAGCTAGACCGCC
This sequence comes from Triticum urartu, assembly GCF_003073215.2. NCBI lineage: Eukaryota > Viridiplantae > Streptophyta > Magnoliopsida > Poales > Poaceae > Triticum > Triticum urartu. Next base: position 357,936,036 of record NC_053027.1, on the reverse strand, counting down.
TGTTGGATGGTATAGAAGAAGAATTTAGTCAGTCTGCATGACTATGTAATTTGAAGTGACATGTATAATGCCTTCTAGCCAGATTGTAGATCATTTGTCGTTGCGGACCTTTTCGCTTCAGCCTCCGGGCCCAATAGTATGGAGTGTATCCGAATACCCGCTCAGTTTTATAAGAACCGGGGTATGCGTGGAGACTAGGCGTAGGGGTCATTAGTGCTTTATCAGACAAGTGCCCAACTAGTTATGTTATATTACATGGGTAGTAAGAAACATCTTCCAGGGAGAATAATTCTGTTAAGGGTTCCTTTCCCTGGGCAAGCATGCCCTAAAGTGCATGTCCGGACTGCGATACGAAATGCATGAAAAACATCTCGGGGCAGATATGAAAAATAAAAATCATCTTTTGTTCACCGACCGAATATTCCCTTAAGAACACTAGCTTTCGGCTTCACCCAGTCTGAGGTACACATCCGGCTGACCCGGCAGTAACAATCGCAGAGGTGCTCCCCTTATGCCCTAGCCGAATTAATAGGAATGTAGGGCATAAATACAAGAGCCAGGCAACCCATCTTGGCCAAAACTTAAGTCATATCGATGAATATAATGGTGAAAAAAGGTACATGCAGAAGTATAACAGATGTGTTGGGCATGAAGCCCGGATAAATAATTTAAGCTTCTGTGAAGGAAGCCCCCAGGTATGAAGAGTGCGGCTAGCGCATCTGTAATGTGCAAACAAGGCACACGGTGACCCTTGAAGGCCTAGAGAAATAAGAAAAGAAAGAAAGGAAAACAAGACAGATAATGTATTTGTGAAAAAATGGACAAAGGGAGGGGACTAACATAGAGTCCAGAGCTAGGCGTAGAATCTTCGGAGCCTGGCCGCGTTCCATGGGTTCGGCTCGAGTCGACTAGTCGACGCATCCCGCAGTCGGTACGCTCCACCGGTCAGAACTTGGTCAATAATGAAGGGACCTTCCCATTTGGGCTTGAGCTTGTTCTTTTTCTTATCCGGCAGGCGTAGAACTAGTACGCCAATGTTATAAGTTTTGGCTCGTACTTCTCTGCTTTGGTATCTGCGAGCCTGTTGCTGGTAAAATGCGGAACGGGCTTTGGCTATGTCGCGCTCCTCCTCCAAGGTGTCCAGACTGTCCTGCCGATCGAGCTCGGCTTCTCTTTCTTCGTACATGCGCACTCTGGGTGAGTCATGAATTATGTCACAGGGCAAGACTGCCTCTGCGCCGCACACCATTAAGAAGGGTGTATATCCGGTACTGAAAGTGCGTTATATCGACTAGAGGGGGGTGAATAGGCGATTTTTATGAAAGTCTTCAAAACTTGGGAGTTATGAAGACAAACAGTGAAGATTATGCCTATTACTATGCAGCGGAAGTTAGATTACACTAGGCCAGCCATGGTCATGTATTCAATAGAGTGAAAGCACAGTGACAAACAGCTTCAGTGTAATAAGGATCAAGTAGGAAGAAGTTATGAAGCCAAACAGATCATGCATTCACGTTGTGAAGACAAATGATAAAGCAAGCACGCAATGACTTCACAATGAGTAACAGCAAGAGAAGGAAGTGAAGATGAAACCAGTGACTCATTGAAGACAATGATATGTTGGACCAGTTCCAGTTGCTGTGACAACTGTACGTCTGGTTGGAGCGGCTAGGTATTTAAACCTTAGGACACACCAGTCCCGGACACCCAGTCCTGAACACACAGTTCAGGACACCAAGTCCTCACCGTATTCTCCTTGAGCTAAGGTCACTTAGTCCTCGCCCAATCACTCTGGTAAGTCTTCAAGGTAGACTCCCAAACCTTCACAGACTTCGTTCACTGGCAATCCACAATGTCTCTTGGATGCTCTGAACGCGACGCCTAACCGTCTGGAGGATTCACAGTCCTCAAGTGTAATAAGTCTTCAGATCACACAGACAAGAAGACTTAAGTGATGCCCAATTTACTCTGGCTCTGGGTGGTTAGGGCTTTTCTCCTCACTAGGAATTTTCTCTCAAAGGCTTCGAGGTGGGTTGCTCTCAAACGACAAAAGCCGTGCACTGAAATCTGAGCAGCCAACCGTTTATGGTTGTGGGGGTGGGCTATTTATAGCCACTTGGCAACCCGACCTGATTTGTCCGAAATGACCCTGGGTCACTAAGGAACTGACACGTGTCTCAACGGTCAGATTTCGAACTCTCATGGCAACTTTACTTGGGCTACAAGCAAAGCTGACTTGTCCGGCTCTGGACAAGATTCGCTCTCATTGTCTTCACTCGAAGACATAGGTTTTTGATTTAGGCATCACTCAAGTCATTCTGACTTGTTCTCCTGGACCCCACTTAACAGTACGGTGGTTCCTATGACTCAACAAAGATAAAAAGAACTACGAAAGATCTAAGTCTTCGAGTTCCATAGGCTTCATAACGTGTCTTCTGTTGTCATAGTCTTCAATGTGAATATCTTCATATACCACCTTTGACTTCAATGTCTTCATTCATTTTTAGGGGTCATCTCTGGTAGTAAACCGAATCAATGAGGGACTTCTACCTGTGTTTTCCTGCAATTCTCACAAACACATTAGTCCCTCAACTAGGTTTGTCGTCAATACTCCAAAACCAACTAGGGGTGGCACTAGATGCACTTACAATCTCCCCCTTTTTGGTGATTGATGACAAACTAGTTGAAGTTTTCAACGGGGAATATAAAGTGTGAAGTCTGTAAAGGAATTGTCATCATAAGTTGCAAGAGCTCCCCCTGAAGATGTGCATATAAGTTAATTTGCTTTTGGAATGCAAATGCACATGGCAGGTTGTACTTGTGGAGATCAGCTTCAGCTTATGATGACAATCCACTATGCATGTGAAAGTATATGAAGATAATGACATGCATAATGGAAAATGGACGTCTGCAGAATGAGATGAGTGCGGAATTTATCGTCATTGAGAGCCCTTTCCACGTACGACGGCAGGTCTCATGTGTAACGAAGGAATTCTTGGTGGCCAGGTTTCGAAGATGATTGACATCCACCAAGAGGCGCTTCATCTGACGTTTCAGCCAGTCGTGATGCCTATCTTGCTTTTGGTGAAGGGCCACAAGAAGCTCTCGGTCAGTGAGGACACGAGCACGCTTCTTGGGTCTTGGAGCGTTTGTGCTATCTGTGGCTTCAGTTGATGCTGGTGCACGTGTAGTGCCAGCCATCGGATAGACCCTGGACATGGCTTCAACACCTTCAACATTTTGCGTGAAGCTCTGGTGTTCGGCATTCTGAAGACTTATTGGTTGCTTGGCAGGCTCAGGGTATATTGCTTCAGCAGAGGTGTCCACATCTGGCAAGAAGATCCGATGGTTGCGGGCTGAGGGCTGATATGAAGTTGCAGAGTGAATCTTGATCAGCCTCATAACCCAAGGAGCATAAAACTTCAAACCAAAGAGATCTGAGCCGGATGCTGCAAGTTGGCGTATAAAGAGATCCTGTGCGTTGAAGCATTTGCCATGCAGAATACAGAAGATGAGAGTCTTCATTGCACCTTCAACCTTGGCATATGGAGAGTGCCCCTTAATGGGCCATAGAGTCCGCCTGACGATGTGATATATGGTTCTGGGCAGGTACTCTAAGTCTTCAACGAAGAACTCAGTTGGATTGGGTGCATCCTGAGGCAATGGCTTCATCATTGAGAGCATCTGACTCATATTTGGCTCAGGACGCTGAAATATGCTCTCAATTTCTTCAGCATGGGGTTGGCAGCCTTCTTCGAAGAATTCGCCAGGAGTGGGAAGGCCGGTAAGCTCAATGATATCGAAAGCATTGGCTTCATGATGGACATTGCCGGTCATCCACTCCAGGACCCAAGTCTTCGGATCTCTGTTGTAGCCTTTGATATGCAGGGTGGCATAGAACTGGAGCAGAAGCTCTTCATTCCAGTGCTCTTCATCGGTGATAAACGGCAGCAGACCCACTTGCTTGAAGCAATCCAGTGCGTCTTCCAGGCCAGGCAGGCCAGCAACAGCTTCAACCTCAAGGCGCTTGTGAGGAAAGATGCGGCCTTGGTTGTATAGGATGCATGAATAATAGCTGCGCTGTTGATGGCTCCAGAACCTATCTGATACAATCCGTTCCCTTGAATAAGGGTTCTTGGAGCTGTTGAAAAACGTGTTGTCTGCCCTGAAGCTGTTGATGTTGAAGGAGCCAGGAGCTGATGCAGGACCTGGGAACCTTGGCAGTCGTGGGATCGGCTTCTGGACCTGGGGCCTGTACGCAACATGATAATTGAATTGGGGACCGGCAGCAGACTCAGGCACAGAAGATTCAGGAGCAGTAGCTTCAGTGTCTTCTGAAGCTGTTGTTGGGGAGGGCTCCACATTTGCTTCGGCGTTGTTTGTGGCAGCCTCAACATTTGCAGCCTCCACACGTGTAGTGGGAGGGACGAACTCAGGCACGTGCTCCTGGAGAACTGCTTCTTGTTGGTGCGGGGGAGTTGGAGCTTGTGGTATTTCTGCATGCTCTTCGGCTGATGCAGCCGGAATGTCATCAGCCTGAGCCCTTGGCCCTTTGCGAAGCCTACGGAATATAGGCGACGCCGGTGGAGTTGCAGTGGGCTGGGGCTCATTATCTTCCTCCTGTGGGCGATCTGCCCATGATGCATCTTGTGTGATTGGCGTCAATGGACGACCAATGCTGATCAGTTCACTTGTCTCAAGCTGAGGAAGAGCTGCATCACCTTGGACATTGTCTTGGAGACCAATGTCTTCAGCAGCGTTGGGGTCGGCTGCTGGAATGTCTTCAGCGTGCGGAGCCTCTATGAAAGCAGGCTCATGCACTGTTAACTGACGATCTGCGTCAGGATAGCGGACGGAGAGGGGTTCAACTATCAAGGGCTCTGTGGGAGCAGCCCGAGATTTCTTGGTCTTGCGCTTTTTGATGGTGGGGTCAGAAGGAGAGGCTTCAGAGTGTTTCCTCTTCCTAGCTTCAGCCTCTGCAGTCCGTGTCTTCTTGAGCTCTGAAGCGGTTGATCGACTCTTTGGCTTCGAGCCAGTCGTTGCAGTGGGGAAGACAATCGGAGCAGTTTCTGACCTTGGCGCCTCTGGTTCAGGCACAGCAGGCTTCTTTTTCTTCTTCGCGGCCACCCTGGGGTCAATGCCTGGACGCCCAAGTGCCTTGCGCTTTTCAGCCTCGTTGTAGGCTTGAACACATTTGTCAGCCAATGACTTCATCCTTTCACGCGAGCCTTGAGCTTCAGCACGCTTCTTCAGAAAGTTTTCTTTGAGATCATGCAGCATGATTTTGAAGCTTCTCACTTCCTGCACGCTGAGACTGGCCATGTGCTTCTTGAACTGAGCTTTTTCGTGATCAATTTTCTGCTTCAGCTCAACAATGCGCTGAGCAATGGCCAGTTCTGAAGCAATTGCGCCTTGGAAGGCAACGCTGAGTCCAATAGGCAGCTGCAGATCATTGAAGCTTATATCTGGTGTGTCAAACCATTCATCGATGAAGCTGTGGATGATGGCGACATCAAAGAGAGGCAGATTGTTGAAGATTTCCGCTTCCTCCTTGCTTTTGATGAGCTGTTCTAGTGCGTCATCGCCCAGATCTTCATCGCTTGATAGATCAATGGCTTCACTGCGCAGAATGGCAGCAGCAGTAAGCTCTTTGCCTGTGTGTTGCTTGGGCTCCTTATCCTTTAGGGGCTTGGAGATGCGGGATACATCTTCAGACTGCACACTGACTTCAGGAGGTGCAGTTTTCAATGGCTTCGCCCTTGAGATTTTTGAGGCAGGGGCCGGCTTCGAAGCTTTTGGTTTCTTTGTCTGCTTTGGCTTCGGCACAGCAAGAGCTTCATCAGACTCAGTATCTGCTGGAGGGTCATTCATGGCAGTCCCTTGGACTAGGAGCGGGTGATGAGGCCTGCAAGATTGGCATACGGCCCGATGATATTGGGATCGGCGTCGCGTGTGCCATCTCCCCTTGGTTCAGAGGGAGCAGGGTTGAAGTCTAATCCCAGCTTCTTCTTGTTTTGCTTTGCAGAGTTCTGAGCAAATTGGAAGTTGCGCTTGAACAGATTATCATCGCGACACCAGAGAAGTGATGACGGATGTGCTTCAGCTGGCTGTGGTCCTCTCACCATGCATGGATAGAAGCCTTGAGCGATGGCTTCGTCTCTGGACCTGGGTATGAGATTTTGGTATAATACGTCTCCCCACGGTCTCTTGATGGCGCACTTTTCGGCATACTCCTGAGTGACAAAGCGGTATTGAAACCATTGCTCTGCCCAATATCTTCGAATCCATTGGATTCGTGTCTTGTGCTGACCATAGCTTTCTTCAGGATCAGTTTTGTACATCTCTGCCAATTCATCAGGCAGATCTTTAGACGTCCCACCACGTCTCTGTCTGCCTCCCTTCCTTGCTGTTGTTTCTGAAGCCATGAATCTTAACTTGGAAGGCTTCAAGATGTTCAAAGTCTTCAAAGGCTTCCTTTTGCTTGACCAACAAGAACTGGCTTCAGGAGAGTTGATGTGATGCTGCAAGTACTCTGCAAATGAATGCAGACTATGAGAACCAAAGGATTCTCCCACGGACATGTACCTGTGACAGCATTAAGGTGCAAGGGAAGGGGAAGAGGTCATATGCATTCTCAGAAGATTTTGAAGATAAATTGGTTTAGAAGACATTGACCTCATTGTGCGAAGACATTCACTTATAGACAAGAAGTTGGTTCCAGATTTGTACGAACCCATAGATCAGTACAAGTGAGGAATCTAACTACTTTATGAAGCACAAGTGAATATACTAGGCATGTTATGAGATGCAGCGAGAGATCTAACTGGTGTGAAGAGAAACTTCTTATGGTTGAAAGAGACAGAACCAAGAGATCAAAAGAGGCTATAAAAAGAAGTTTTATTTACCACACTTGGAACTGCTAGACGAAGTGGGAGTTGAGGCCGAGCAGTTCGATCCTCCATGCCCTAACTTGGCGACGGAAGACACCTACGGTGACGGCGGAGAGAGCGATGTCCGCTGTCGTCGTGAAAACGGCGTCGGAGAGGTTGCGGCAGTGAAGCGCTTCGTCGCCAGCGTCGTCGAGAGCTAGCGGTGGCGCTAGGGTTCGTGCGAGGGTGGAAGAAGAGATAATGACCGCAGTGAATCGTGTATTTATAGGGATAGAGGCGGCACTGCGCTATTACTCAGGTGCCCCTGGCGATTCGCATCTGAACAGCACGTGGCCATCATGTGGTATTTTGGGGGCAGTTCCACATCCCACGCACGCCTTGATTGTCGGTGTCGTTCCTACTTCTCCGGATTTCTTGTGGATGAATGAGCATTGAAAACGGTTTTAAAGTTTGTCTCTGTGTCTTCTGCTGACAAGGATGCAGAGAAGACATTCGTCAGTTTCAATAGAATGCATACGACTTGGAGAGATAGAGTTTGAGGTAGAAAGCATGGAGAGGTTAGGGTCCGATCACATTCACTTAGTTCAAAAGATTCAAACAAGAAGACATAGCTATAAGTGAATGTTGTAGAGGACAGAACATCAGTACATATATATCTATATCTATATAATCAACGCAGTGAAGATAATCATGAAGACATATTAAGATTGAAGCCAAACCAAATGTGAAGACATTGCGAGGTAACGCCATGAGTGAAACACTTCAAAATAGAACGTTTGGTGGTGGCGTTACCCACCGTATAGGAAGTATTAGACCCAGACACGGCGCACAATTATCGTGGCGCTCCGAAGTCAAATTCCACATTAATGTATTCACACTTAGAATGTATGTCTTCATTGATTGAAGATATACGTTACTTCGTGTGTTGCACAACTAAATCATCAATATGCATAAGTGTTAGGATGTGTGCCTGATCATAGGACATTTGAGGATTCCAAGATATTTAGCTCACACCATAACTTGCAAAACCTCTTCTCATCCAAGGGCTTGGTGAAGATATCTGCCAATTGCTCTTCAGTGTTGACGTGTATGATATCAATGTCTTCCTTCACAACATGATCTCTGAGAAAGTGATGACGAATTTCAATGTGCTTTGTCTTCGAGTGCTGAACTGGGTTGTTGGCAATCTTGATGGCGCTTTCATTGTCGCAGTAAAGTGGCACTTGCTTCAGATGAATGCCATAATCCTTGAGTGTTTGCTTCATCCACAGAAGCTGAGCGCAGCAAGATCCAGCAGCAATGTATTCAGATTCAGCAGTGGAGAGAGATACACAATTCTGCTTCTTTGAAGACCAACATACAAGTGATCGTCCCAGAAAGTGACATGTGCCTGATGTAGACTTGCGATCAACTTTGTCACCAGCATAATCAGCATCCGAAAATCCAACCAAATCAAACTCTGAGCCCTTTGGATACCATAATCCTAGAGTTGGGGTGTGAGCCAAATATCGAAGAATTTGCTTCACAGCTAAGTGATGCGACTCCTTTGGTGCCGCTTGAAATCGAGCACACATGCAAACACTAAGCATGATATCTGGCCTAGATGCACATAAATAAAGCAAAGACCCAATCATGGAGCGGTATACCTTTTGATCGAACTCTTTACCATTGTCGTCAGGACCTAGATGATGTTTGGCTGGCATTGGTGTTGTGAAGCCTTTGAAGTCTTGCATACCGAACTTCTTCAGGCAATCTTTGAGATACTTCTCTTGAGATATGAAGATGCCATTGCGCTGTTGTTGGATTTGAAGACCAAGAAAGAACTTCAGCTCCCCCATCATGGACATCTGATATTGCTCTTGCTTCATATATCCAAACTCTTCACTGTACTTCCGATTGGTGCAGCCGAAGATGATGTCATCCACATATATTTGGCACACAAACAGTTCACCATCGTATGTCTTCGTGAAATGAGTGGGATCCAGGGAACCAGGTATGAAGCCTTTGCTCTTCAGAAAGTACTTGAGTGTATCATACCAGGCCCTAGGGGCTTGTTTGAGGCCATACAGTGCCTTGTTGAGCTTGTATACCATATCAGGATGTTTTGGATTTTCAAAACCGGGTGGTTGTGCAACATACACTTCTTCTTCAATCTTGCCATTGAGAAAGGCACTTTTCACATCCATTTGATATAGAAGTATGTTATGATGATTTGCATAGGCCAGCAGTATGCGTATGGCTTCAAGCCTAGCCACAGGAGCAAATGTTTCATCAAAGTCAATACCCTCCACATGAGTATATCCTTGAGCAACGAGACGAGCTTTGTTTCTGACAACTTGACCATGCTCATCTTGCTTGTTGCGGTATATCCATTTGGTGCCTATTATGTTGTGCTTCCGTGGATCAGGACGCTTAACCAGTTCCCATACATTATTCATCTCAAACGGTTGAAGCTCTTCTTGCATAGCTTGAATCCATTCAGGTTCCATGAAGGCTTCTTCAACTTTCTTGGGTTCTGATATTGAGACGAATGCGAAATGCCCACAGAAGTTTGCTAGCTGAGTTGCCCTTGAACGAGTGAGTGGACTAGGTGCATTGATGCTGTCAAGTATTCTGTCAATCTGTACTTCATTTGCAACACGAGGATGTATAGGGCGAAGACTTTGCTCTTGCTGATCTGCGTTGTTGTTTGGAGGAATGTCTTCATGCTAAGCATTGTCTTCATGTTGATCAGGTGCTGAGATGATAAGTTCTTCTTCAGGATGAGCTTCAGAAGGTACAATCTCTCCAGTTCCCATAAGCTTGATTGATTCACTAGCTGGAACTTCATCTAGCACATTTGGCAATTGCTCTCTTTGTGATCCATTGGTTTCATCGAACCGCACATCCACAGTTTCAACCACTTTGTAGTGGAAGAGATTGAAGACTCTGTAGGAGTGCGAATCCTTTCCATATCCAAGCATGAATCCCTCATGTGCTTTTGGTGCAAACTTTGAGGTGTGGTGTGGGTCCTTGATCCAGCATCTTGCACCAAATACTCTGAAGTAACTGACATTTGGCTTCTTGCCAGTTAGGAGTTCATAAGATGTCTTGTTCAGGAGCTTGTGAAGATAAACACGATTGATTGTATGGCATGTAGTATCAATGGCTTCAGTCCAGAATTTTCTTGGAGTCTTGTATTCATCTAGCATTGTTCTGGCCATCTCAATGAGTGTTCTATTCTTGCGTTCGACGACGCCATTCTGCTGTGGCGTGTATGGAGCTGAGAATTCATGTGTGATGCCCAAGGTATCCAGATATGTATCAAGGCCAGTGTTCTTGAATTCAGTGCCATTGTCACTTCTAATGTGCTTTATCTTGGCGCCAAAATTATTCATAGCTCGATTGGCGAAGCGTCTGAAGACATCCTGCACTTCAGTCTTGTAAAGGATTATGTGTACCCAAGTATATCTAGAGTAATCATCAACAATGACGAAGCCATAGAGGCAAGCAGTAGTAGTAAAAGTTGAGTAGTGAGTGGGACCGAAAAGATCCATGTGGAGCAGTTCGAAGGGTTGTGTTGTAGTCATGATTGTCTTCGAAGGATGTTTTGCCCTTGTCATCTTCCCTGCTTCACAGGCACCGCATAAATGATCTTTCTTGAACTTGACGCCCTCGATGCCTATGATATGCTTCTTCTTCGCAAGGGTGCGGAGGTTCCTCATGCCAGCATGCCCAAGCCTCCGATGCCAAAGCCAGCATTCTGAAGCTTTTGCAAGAAGGCATACCGCAAGTTGTGGTCCTGCTGAGAAATCTACCACGTACAAATCACCTTTCCGATACCCTTCAAACACTAGAGATTTGTTAGATTCCATTAGGACCAGGCAGCGATATTTTCCAAACATTACAATCATATTCAGATCGCAAAGCATTGAGACAGACATTAAGTTGAAGCCAAGGGATTCAACAAGCATGACTTTATCCATGTGTTGATCCTTTGAGATTGCAACTCTACCTAGACCCAATACCTTACTTTTACCAGTGTCAGCAAATGTGATGTGGCTCTTGTCGGATGGACGTAATGTTGAGTCCATAAGAAGGCTTCTTCTGCCAGTCATGTGATTTGTACACCCACTGTCAATAATCCATTCTGAAGATTTTGAAGTCGCTGGTGTCATACCCTACAGTGCAGTTAGGGGGATAGGCTTCACGAAGAGAATTGTGAAGCATAAACATTTGACGAACTAGTGGGTTATGAAAACTTAGATCCAGATTAGGACTAATAGGGAGAGTAGCATGCGATTCAGGAGCAAAGTACATAATGATGCCATTCGGGCATTTTATCTTGCGCCCTACAAGATTTTTAAGGTCCCCAGCAATAGCATCAGAAGATTTTGTTTTTCTGCTGGAGACCTTTCCCTGCAAAAGAGAGTTAAGCTTTCTTAACCACCCACATCTTCAAGGGTGGCTTAGAAGCGATAAGTCTAAGTGCAGCATCTGAGAATTTTGGCTTTGAAGCCTTAGCAAACAGTCTAGCAGGTGGACAATAATACTCATAGGAATAAGCAGAATAATTTTTGGTCACATGAACACGATTCGATGAACCGCTCTCATATTCATATGCCTGAGTATAGTTTCCCTGCAAAATATTTGCGTTAGTGCGACTCAGGTGAGTCCTTTGTCTGTATGAAGCCTTTGGACCATATGAAGCCTTTGGTCTGAGGTTTGTCTTCTTCAAGTGAGGTGTCAAGAAGACATTCACAGGAAGATTTTCCAGACATGTTTTCGGAACCCAGATCTTCTTCAAAGGCGGTCCATTCCTGCAGTTAGTACCAATGTACCTGGCAAATACTTCACCATTCTGACTCTTAAACAGTTTGTAGTTTGCATCAAAGGATTCATCAATCATAATGGGGTTAGCACAAGTGAAGCCAGATAGATTGGATGGATCTGCTGAGGATTCCTTTGCAGCAACCCATGTGGTTTTGGGGTACTGCTCAGGTTTCCAGTAAGAGCCATCTGCATTAATTTTCCTCACGAACCCAACACCCTCTTTCCTAGGGTTTCGGTTCAGAATCTGCTTCTTAAGGACATCACATAGTGTCTGATGCCCTTTCAGACTTTTATACATCCCTGTTTCAAGCAATGTCTTCAACCTAGCATTCTCATCAGCAATAGCAGTGGTATCCTCAGCAGAGGGGTTAGTTACCATTTCAACAGTTGAAGATATTGCACCAGCAGTAGTAGTGGAACATTCAGCAACAGAAGTAGCATTATCACGCTCAATGCATTTAAGGCATGGTGGTTCAAATCCTTCCTGAGCGGAACTGATCTGTTCGGCTCGAAGTGACTCATTTTCCTTTTGAAGATCTTCATGATCCGCTCTCAACTTCTCAAGATCTTGCTTCTTTTGAAGATAATCATAGGAAAGCTTTTCATGAGTAGTTGAGAGAGTCCCAAGACGATCTTCAAGTTCCTGATACTTAATGTGAAGATTTTTTATGTCTTCAATTAAGGATTCAGAACGAGTCATTTCAACACCCAACAGATCGTCGCTTCTGTCTAACAGTTTTTGAATATGTTCCATAGCTTTCTGTTGTTCAGTTGCAATTTTAGCAAGTGTTTTGTAGCTAGGTTTTGAATCACATTCAAAGTCATCGTCACTAGATGTTTCATAGCGAGTAGTGCGTGTGTTTACCTTGGCACCGCGTGCCATGAAGCAGTAGGTAGGAGTGGAGTCGTTCTTGTCATTTGCGTTGGTGTCGGTGATGCAGTCATTGTCTTCATTGTTGAAGATGGACTTGGCGACGTATGCTGTAGCCAGACTCGCAATGCCAGAATCAGACTCCTCCTCAGACTCCACCTCTACCTCTTGAGATGCGGACTCCTCCTCTGAATCCATCTCCTTTCCAACAAACGCACGTGCCTTGCCAGATGAGCTCTTCTTGTGTGATGAAGACTTTGATGAAGACTTGGAAGAAGACTTTGAGTATTTCTTCTTCTTCTTGTCGTCAGAATCATATTCCTTGCTCTTCTTCTTCCTTATGTTCTCATTGTCCCACTGTGGACACTCAGAGATGAAGTGTCTAGTTTTCTTGCACTTGTGACATGTTTTCTTCTTCTAATCATGTGCAGAAGCTTCATCATTCCTTGAGCTTGATCGTGAAGATTTTCTGAAGCCTTTCTTCTTGGTGAATTTTTGGAACTTCTTCACTAGCATTGCAAGTTCTCTTCCAATGTCTTCAGGATCATGAGAACTGCAGTCAGATTCTTCTTCAGATGAGGAGACAGCTTTTGCCTTCAAGGCGCGAGTTCGCCCATAGTTTGGACCGTAGATATCTCTTTTCTCAGAAAGCTGAAACTCGTGTGTGTTGAGCCTCTCAAGTATGTCAGACGGATCGAGTGTCTTGAAATCAGGACGTTCTTGAATCATCAGGGCCAGGATGTCAAACGAACTATCAAGTGATCTCAGCAGCGTTTTGACGATTTCATGTTTGGTGATTTCAGTGGCGCCGAGGGCTTGAAGCTCATTTGTGATGTCAGTGAGTCTATCAAATGTGTGCTGGACATTCTCATTGTCATTTCGCTTGAAGCGGTTGAAGAGATTGCGAAGGACACTGATTCGTTGATCTCTCTGGGTTGAGATGCCTTCATTGACCTTGGAGAGCCAGTCCCAGACTAGTTTGGATGTCTTCAAGGCACTCACACGGCCATACTATCCTTTGGTCAGATGACCACAGATGATGTTCTTGGCAGTAGAGTCCAGTTGAACGAATTTCTTGACATCAGCAGCAGTGACACCTTCTCCAGCCTTGGGAACGCCGTTCTCGACGACATACCATAGGTCGACGTCAATGGCTTCAAGATGCATGCGCATCTTATTCTTCCAGTAGGGATATTCAGTTCCATCGAAGACGAGGCACGCAGCGGAGACTTTGATTATCCCTACAGTCGACATAGCTAAAACTCCAGGTGGTTAAACCGAATCACACAGAACAAGGGAGCACCTTGCTCTGATACCAATTGAAAGTGCGTTATATCGACTAGAGGGGGGGTGAATAGGTGATTTTTATGAAAGTCTTCAAAACTTGGGAGTTATGAAGACAAACAGTGAAGATTATGCCTATTTACTATGCAGCGGAAGTTAGATTACACTAGGCCAGCCATGGTCATGTATTCAATAGAGTGAAAGTACAGTGACAAACAGCTTCAGTGTAATAAGGATCAAGTAGGAAGAAGTTATGAAGCCAAACAGATCATGCATTCACGTTGTGAAGACAAATGATAAAGCAAGCACGCAATGACTTCACAATGAGTAACAGCAAGAGAAGGAAGTGAAGATGAAACTAGTGACTCATTGAAGACAATGATATGTTGGACCAGTTCCAGTTGCTGTGACAACTGTACGTCTGGTTGGAGCGGCTAGGTATTTAAACCTTAGGACACACAGTCCCGGACACCCAGTCCTGAACACACAGTTCAGGACACCAAGTCCTCACCGTAATCTCCTTGAGCTAAGGTCACTTAGTCCTCGCCCAATCACTCTGGTAAGTCTTCAAGGTAGACTCCCAAACCTTCACACACTTCGTTCACTGGCAATCCACAATGTCTCTTGGATGCTCTGAACGCGACGCCTAACCGTCTGGAGGATTCACAGTCCTCAAGTGTAATAAGTCTTCAGATCACACAGACAAGAAGACTTAAGTGATGCCCAATTTACTCTGGCTCTGGGTGGTTAGGGCTTTTCTCCTCACTAGGAATTTTCTCTCAAAGGCTTCGAGGTGGGTTGCTCTCAAACGACAAAAGCCGTGCACTGAAATCTGAGCAGCCAACCGTTTATGGTTGTGGGGTGGGCTATTTATAGCCACTTGGCAACCCGACCTGATTTGTCCGAAATGACCCTGGGTCACTAAGGAACTGACACGTGTCTCAACGGTCAGATTTCGAACTCTCATGGCAACTTTACTTGGGCTACAAGCAAAGCTGACTTGTCCGGCTCTGGACAAGATTTGCTCTCATTGTCTTCACTCGAAGACATAGGTTTTTGATTTAGGCATCACTCAAGTCATTCTGACTTGTTCTCCTGGACCCCACTTAACAGTACGGTGGTTCCTATGACTCAACAAAGATAAAAAGAACTACGAAAGATCTAAGTCTTCGAGTTCCATAGGCTTCATAACGTGTCTTCTGTTGTCATAGTCTTCAATGTGAAAATCTTCATATACCACCTTTGACTTCAATGTCTTCATTCATTTTTAGGGGTCATCTCTGGTAGTAAACCGAATCAATGAGGGACTTCTACCTGTGTTTTCCTGCAATTCTCACAAACACATTAGTCCCTCAACTAGGTTTGTCGTCAATACTCCAAAACCAACTAGGGGTGGCACTAGATGCACTTACAGGTACTATGATTCGGCGTGGTCCGCAGCCCCCAGAGTACGGAGTCGAGCTCCTCTACCCAGTGCGTGTTAGACTCCGTTAAGGAACGCACTAATATCGGTTTAATGCCGCTCATTATAAGACCGTTTGCTCGCTCGACTTGATCGTTGGTTTGTGGGTGATAGACAGAGGCATAATCGAGCTTGATGCCCATTTTGCTGCACCAGAGTTTTACCTCGTCGGCCGTGAAGTTCGTGCCATTATCAGTGATGATGCTGTGGGGGACACCATAACGGTGTACAACCCCGGATATGAAATCTATCACCGGTCCGGATTCAGCTGTTTTAACTGGTTTGGCCTCTATCCATTTGGTGAATTTATCCACCATGACCAATAAGTATTTTTTTTCTTGTGGGTTCCCCCTTTAAGGGGTCCAACCATGTCAAGCCCCCAGACCGCAAAGGGCTGGCAACCGGCGCAACGTTGGACCAAGTCCTGTGCGTCTGCCCGGGCTGTTGGCCAACAGAATCCTGTATGGAAGGCCTTGCTTACAAGGGCTCGGGATGCGGCGTGATGACCGCCGAGTCCGTCGTGAATTTCTGCCAAAAGATTCCGCCCATCCTCTTCGGAGATGCACCTTTGAAGGACTCCGGTAGTGCTTTTCTTGTACAATTCTCCCTCATGGACCCTGTAGGCCTTGGATCGCCGCACTACGCAGCGTGCCTCATTTTGGTCCTCCGGAAGTTCCTGTCTAGTTAGGTAGGCCAGGAATGGTTCTGTCCACGGGGCAATAATGGCCATTATTTCGTGGGCTGAAGGTGTTATTTCGGTGGCGGAGCCTCCGATTGTGTTAGAGAGTTCGGTATCGGGTATTTTGGACGGGTCCGGACTGTTGTTACCGGTGTCCCCTTACCATGCTACGGATGGCTTGAAAAGCCTTTCCAGAAATATGTTGGGGGGGACCGCATCGCGTTTTGCGCTGATGCAGGCGAGGATATCCGCCGCCTGATTGTTTTCCCGAGTCACATGGTGAAATTCGAGTCCCTCGAACCGAGCTGATATTTTTAGGATGACATTTCGATAGGCCGCCATTTTCGGATCCTTGGCGTCGAAATCTCCGTTTATTTGGGATATTGCGAGGTTTGAATCCCCACGCACCGCCAGGCGTTGAATGCCCATGGAGACTGCCATCCGACGACCATGCAACAGAGCTTCGTATTCAGCCGCATTGTTGGAATCTGTATACAATATTTGCAGTATGTACCAAACGGTATCTCCGGTTGGGAACGTCAGGATGATGCCAGCCCCTAGACCGGCCATCATTTTAGAACTGTCGAAGTGCATGATCCAATTGGAGTATGCGCCGTACTCTTAGGGAGTTCGGCCTCCGTCCATTCGGCGACGAAGTGGGACAGTATTTGCGATTTAATGGCTCGGCGAGGTTTGTATGTTATGTCGAATGGGAGGAGCTCAATGGCACATTTGGCAATCCGGCCCGTAGCGTCGCGGTTGTTGATAATATCATTAAGTGGCACTTTCGAGGCTACTGTAATCGAACACTCTTGAAAGTAGTGTCGTAGTTTCCGCGATGCCATGAATACCGCATATGCTATTTTTTGGTAATGCGGGTACCGTGATTTGCATGGAGTGAGGACAGTGGATACATAGTATACGAGCAACGAGCACCGCTCTTAAGAGGGAATTTGTGTCCATCTGCTTCCTGTTCGACAATGAGCACCGCGCTTACAACTTGATGAGTTGCCACAATGTACAACAACATTGGTTCGCCGATGTTTGGCGCAGCCAGGATCGGGTTGGTTGCCAGAATGGCCTTTATTTCTTCCAATCCGGCTGTGGCCGCGTCCGTCCACTCGAAGTGTTCGGTGCGCCGAAGGAGGCGATAAAGGGTAAAGCCTTTTCTCCCAAGCGGGAGATAAAGCGGCTTAGAGCCGCCACGCATCCAGTTAGCTTCTGAATTTGTTTGAGGTCTGTTGGGGTAGCCAACTGTGACAACGCTCGGATTTTGGCCGGATTAGCTTCAATACCTCTACTGGAGACGATGAATCCCAAGAGCTTTCCAGCTGGTACGCCGAAAACGCATTTTTCCGGATTGAGCTTGATGTCATATGTTCGGAGGTTGTCGAATGTGAGCCTCAAGTCGTCTATCAAAGAGTTGACGTGTTTGGTTTTGACGACCACATCGTCTACATATGCCTCTACTGTTTTGCCAATTTGTTTCTCCAGACATGTCTGAATCATGCGCTGATATGTTGGGCCGGCGTTTTTGAGCCCAAAAGGCATTGTGTTGAAATAGAAGGGGCTGTATGGTGTGATGAATGCCGTTGCGGCTTGGTCGGACTCCGCCATCTTGATTTGGTGGTAACCAGAGTAAGCGTCGAGGAAACACAATGACTCGTGTCCTACGGTAGCGTCAATGATTTGATCGATGCGTGGGAGGGGGAAGGGATCCTTCGGGCAAGCTTTATTGAGGTCTTTGAAATCGACGCAAAGGCGCCAGGATTTGTCCTTCTTTGGTACCATCACTAGGTTTTGCTAGCCAGTCCAGATGTTTTATTTCTTTGATGAATCCGGCCTCCAATAACTTGGCTAGTTCTTCTCCCATGGCCTGTCTCTTAGGTTCGGAGAAACACCGAAGAGCTTGCTTGACTGGCTTGAATCCCTTTAGGATATTGAGGCTATGCTCGGCCAGCCTGCATGGGATTCCTAGCATGTCTGAGGGATGCCAGGCGAATATGTCCCAATTTTCGCGCAAGAACTCTCATAGTGTGGTGTCCACAGCGGGGTTTAACTATGCCCCGATGGAGGCTGTTTTGGTAGGGTCCGTTGGGTGGACTTGTAATTTGACTATTTCATCCACTGGTTTAAAAGAGGTGGACTTGGTTCTCTTGTCGAGTATCACATCGTCCCTGTCCACTGTGGAGCGTAGCGTGGTTAACTCCTCGGCCGAGAGGGCTTCGGATAATGCCTCGAGGGCCAATGCCGCTTTTTTGTTTTCAGCGTGGAGTGCTGTGTACGGATCACTGGCAAGAGTGATGATTTCGTTGGGTCCGGGCATTTTAAGCTTCATGTACCCATAATGGGGTATGGCTTGGAAGACTGTGAACGCCTCCCGTCCTAAAAGAGCATGATAGCCACTGCTGAACGGGGCCACTTGGAATGTAATTTCTTCAGACCTGTAATTGTCTGGCATGCCGAATACCACATCTAGTGTGATTTTCCCAGCACAGCATGCTTCCTGACTGGGGATAATTCCTCTAAAGGTTGTGCTACTTTGCTCGATGCGGTTCCAGTCTATTTCCATCTTTTGAAGGGTTTCCTCATAGATGAGGTTTAGTCCGCTGCCGCCGTCCATGAGTACTTTGGTGAGTCGAAAGCCGTCCACGATTGGACTGAGGACCTATGCGGCTGGTGCTCGGGCTGTTCGGAATTTGGTTTCATCACTGGCATTGAAGGAAATAGCCATGTCACTCCATGGATTTGTTTCTGCTACGTGGCAGATTTCGGCCATGCTGCGGAGTGTTCGCTTGCGCCTATTATTTGACGCAAAGGTCTCGAACACTGTTAACACTGTATTGTTATCCACTGCATGGTGCTCTGTGGTATGTGGGATAAGAACATCCTCACCACTTTTGGCCACCTGCCGGAGTATCCAACATGCTCTAAGGCTGTGCGTTGGTATCATATATGTCGTGCTATGAATTTTGCAGGGTCCGTTGAGCCATCCCTCCAGTACGGTTCCTTGCCCCGTAGAGGGTTTTTGCTTTTTGGTAGTTAACCCGGGTGTATTGTGATAATGCACCCTTTTATTTCGAACTGGGTTTGTGTTCAGGGCCGGATTATCCCAAAAGTTTGTTTCGGTTTTCTAGGCACTTTCTATCACACAGTACTTTCGTACTATGGACGCCAAGTCAACGAAGCGTGTTATCTCACGGCGATTTATGGCGTTAAGGTTTCCCTTGTCCGTGCAATTATTGTAGAAAAATAAGATTGCGTCTTCCTCGCGACAGTCCTTAACCTTGTTCATCGCAAGGAGGAATCTGGCCCAGTAATGATGTACTGTTTCCTGGGGCTCTTGCCTGATATGGGAAAGGTCGCTTGTGTTTGGGTGGGTGGGTGGAATTGAATCCAAACCCCTACCCGATCTGGGATCCAGGGGCCGAGGAGTTTCCAATTTTGGAAGTTCCGGTTCCGGGATGTTACCCGCTAATCCTGGTCCGCTGCCTGACTCTAAGTTCAGGGATTCGATGTTGTCCTCCCGCGAACGGGCGTCCGGCTCGGAGAGCTCGGGAATCCGGACATATTTGGTCCTCAGGATAGAGGAAAGGTCGCCGCATTGTTCCTCCACCACTGCAATATGATGGGTGACCGGTGGAGAATTAATCTCCCTTTGATCGGGTTTAAGCCCAATCCGATCATAGTCCGTAGCGACTCCCAAGGCGGCGATGCGATCCAAGAGCTCGTTTAAGGAGGAGAGCTCCATTGGGTCCATCTGTTCGGCGAGTGCCGATTTGACGTGGAGGCTGTTCTCGATGACCCGAGAATTCATCATCGGCGCGGCGGCCGAACAGGCGGTCATAATGAACCCGCCTAGCCGGAGAGTTTGGCCAACAACCAAAGCTCCCCCAACAGTAGTACCGTCTTTAAAGACGAGACGAGACATCCTTCCTCCTGGCGAAGGCACAGAGGAACTCTCAATGAAAGCACCGATGTCGGTGTCAAATCCGGCAGATCTCCGGTAGGGGGTCCCGAACTGTGTGTCTAAGGCGGATGGTAATAGGAGGTAGGGGACATGATGTTTTACCCAGGTTCGGGCCCTCTTGATGGAGGTAAAACCCTACATCCTACTTGATTAATATTGATGATATAGGTAGTACAAGAGTAGATCTACCACGAGATCAGAGAGGCTAAACCCTAGAAGCTAGCCTATGGTATGATTGCATGTTGTCCTATGGACTAAAACCGTCTGGTTTATATAGACACCGGAGGGGCTAGGGTTACACAAGGTCGGTTACAAAGGAGGAGATATACATATCCATATTGCCTAGCTTGCCTTCCACACCAAGTAGAGTCCCATCCGGACACGAGATGAAGTCTTCAATCTTGTACTTTCGTAGTCCAACAATCCGGACGAAAGATATAGTCCGGCTGTCTGGATACCCCCTAATCTAGGACTCCCTCAGAGACCATCTTCATCCTGCACCTCTCATGGATTGATAAACCTTCGGTCATCCACTTGTGGGAAAATTGCTACTGCCCTACAAAACTCCGCTCTTGGAGGCCCAACACGTGTCTACAAGAATAAAGTTGCGTAGTAGACATCAAGCTCTTTTCTGGCACCGTTGCCGGGGAGGTGAGTGCTTGAAGGTATATCTTTATATCTTGCAATCGAATCTTTTAGTTTCTCGTTTTATCACTAGTTTGGTTTATAAAAAGAAAACTATAAAAAGTGGAATTGAGGTTGCATCATATTATTGATCGTCTTTATAATATATTTCTTGAAAATGATGGATCGGAAAATTGTGCTCAAATGTTAGAAGAAGAAGTCAATAAAATGTTTGGCACAAAATCTTTGAATTATGAGCATGATTGCAATGTTGTTGGTGTGAACACTTTGAATATCCATGATGCTCATGATATGCAAAGCCATAAGCTTGGGGATGCTATGTTTGATGAATATGATATTTCTAGTCCCCCAAGTTTTGATGAGAAAATTTATTATGATGAAAGCATGCCTCATATCTATGATGATTATGGTGATAACATGTATGCTATAAAGAATAATTATAACCATGAAACTTGTCATCATGATTTTAATTTTCAATCCCATGATAGTTATTTTGTTGAGTTTGCTCCCACTACTATTCCTGAGAAGAAATTTGCTTATGTGGAGAGTAATAAGTTTTTTATGCTTTTGTGTCATGGAAAGAATGCTTTATGTGATAGCTATATTGTTGAATTCATTCATGATGCTACTGAAAATTATTATGGGAGATAAACACATGCTTTTACATATTGCAATAATATCAAGTTTCCTCTCTATGTGTTGAAAATCTTGAAGTTGCACTTTGTTTTGCCTTCCTATGCTACTAAAAATCTTGTAACCATAATTTTTTTGCTCACAAAATCCCTATGCATAGGAAGTGGGTTAGACCTAAATGTGCTAGTCATATGCTTCATGATGCTCTCTTCATGTTTCAATTTTACCTACTGTTTTTGTGTGTTCACATGATTAGGCTACTGTAGTAATCATGTTTTATTTCTTTCGTTTCAATAAAGTTCCAAGTAAGACCTTTGGGATGGCTTACGGTGATAGTTGATTTGATCTTGCTGAAAAATAGAAACTTTTGCGCTCAGGGAAACAATTCTGATTTTTAACAGAAGCATGATAAACTGCTCATTCTTTTTGCATAAGATTAATAGACAAATTACACATGTTTTCCTAATTTTTCAGAATTTTTGGAGTAGCATAAGTATGCTTGGAGTACAGATTACTACAAGCTGTTCTGTTTTTGACAGATTCTGTTTTCAATGCATAGTTTCCTTTTTTCTAGTTTCTATGGCTTATATTGCTCAATATAAATTGTGGAAATGATATGATACAGTAGGAATTGTGTGAGAACAATTATGAATCTTGTCTTTGACAGTACCAAAAGTGAAATGGTTTGGTCTTTATCATACTAACCTATCTCACAAAGTTCCGTTAAGTTTTGTGTGATTGAAGTATTCAAGTTTTGGGTGAGATGTCGATATGAGGAGAATAATGAGTGACAAGACCCTAAGCTTGGGTATGCCCAAGGCACCCCAAGGTAATATTCAAGGAAGATCCAAGCAACTAAGCTTGGGGATGCCCCGGAAGGCATCCCCTCTTTCGTCTTCAACATTATCGGTAACCTCACTTGGCGCTATGTTTTCATTCGTCACATGATATGTGTTTTGCTTGGAGCATCAATTTATTTTGTTATAATTTTCTTGCTGTTATTTATAATAGTTTTTTGCATATTTTCTTTCAATAAAAGTGGCAATGATAGCCTTTGCCATGCTTATTTTGCAAGTATACATGTTGCTGTTTGAAAACAGAAAGTTTACCGCTGTTGCAAAAATTCCCTAGAAAATTCTGCATGTGATAAAATGTTGAAACTTTCTGCAAAATGAGCTCTGATAAATTTTCTAAAGTGTGGTAAATTTTCATAATTTTTGAAGTTTAAGAAGTATTGATACTCTTGCATTCTTTATAAACTGTACTGGTTTGGCAGATTGATGTTATGTTTGCTTGTTTAATGATTCTATTTGAGGATAGGAGTATTAAATATGCAGATGCATTTACTATGCAACATTGTATAATAATTTTAGTGATTTTCTACAGTAGAGAATGATAAGGATTTTGCATTGGTTTGTATGTACAAACTTATCTCATGAGTTCTTGTTGAGTTTTGTGTGGATGAAGCTTTTGAGATTTAGGAAAACCATGATATGAGAAGAATTAAGGAGACACAAAAGCTCAAACTTGGGGATGCCCAGGGCATCCCAAGATAATATTTCAAGAAGTCTCCAGCATCTAAGCTTGGGGATAGCCGGATAGGCATCCCACCTTTCCTCTTCAACAATTATCGGTTAGTATCGGTTGAGCCTTAGTTTTTGCTTCTTCACATGGGTTGTGCTATTCTTAGAATGTCACTTTATTTTCATTCTGCTTGCTGTTTTAATAAAATACTTGGATCTGAAAGTTTTAAATAAAATAGAGTCCTCAAATAGTTGCCAAGGAGGCTGAGTAAGCGGCATTCACATCCCGTCAACGAAGCTCTTTCCTATGTCATTTACTCTTGTGCTTCACTTATATCCTATGAGTAAATTGTTGAATTAATTGAATGTAATGAAGTTGAAATCATATCATGCTTAGTGGTAGCTTCACATTGTGTTTAGAAAGTGAATTCTTTTGAGGCTTAACAAGCAGAATATTGGTCATACAAGCAATTCATGAATAATTAGTATAAGGAAGAGAACTTTCACATGCAATTACACTATCATGGAAATCTTTTGTGATGGTGAGCCCCCATCAAAATATTATATGCAAAAATTCTTGACGTTGGACAAGGAAGGCAACGTAATGGTTTATGTTTGTTCATATTCACATAGAAGTTATATTGTCATAGATCCTTCAACATGTGCTGCTTGCCCCCCATCTTTGCTAGCCAAAAAATCCGCACCAAGTAGAGATACTAATTGTGCATCCAAAAACCCTTAAACCCAAATCTTATTTTCAAGAGTCCACCATACCTACCTAACGATTGAGCAAGATCCTTCAAGTAAGTGGTACGGAAGGTGGCGGCAACCCACGACATGTCAAGAACAGGGACGACCGTTCTCACGAGTCGTGTTTGCCTATGACTCCGCCTCTCCTATCTGGGCCTCCGGCACCGTCACCATCCGCACCTGACCCCCGGATTCTTCCTCCTTGCTAGAAGATGGTGTCGTCCTGATCCTGGCTAGGCGCCGAATCCCAGCCCGGCCTTCCTCCACCTTCTTCATCTCTTCCTGTAGTTTCCAAGAATGAGAGGAAAAGGTGAAGGCATCATAGGCATTTTTATATTTTTTTTCTTAAATCTGTAGTCACTTGCCAAATTTTAGTTCAAATAATGTAATCTCTTGAATCCATGACTGTGTCCTGTAAGGTTGGTACTTGTTTGATCGGCATATTAATGAAAAAGATGAACCTTGTCGAGGACTTGTGCATGTATATGTCCATGCAGAGGTGGAATGCCTCCATATTTTTAAATAAACATGTTTCCCCCAGCAGGCTATCCTGCCGGTGCCCTCTATTTTGTTGCTGGGGAGTTAAGCCTACTGGGCACAAATTGTCACGAGGGACCAACCCCCCACAAATCTTTTTTCATCAAGGGCCACTGCGACCATCCTGACCGATGCAAAGTTTGCATCAAGGGACGGGAGCACCTGAGTTTCAAAAAGCGGTGAGGTTCTCTTATGCACAAGTCTTTGCTTATAGAACACATATGGATAATAGATAGAACTTATCGGTTTGGCTTGCCAGAGATTGCAGTGTTGGATCATCTTTCCAGTTTCCCTTGGAGGCCAAGTTTTCAGTAGGAACCTGCAGTTTTATGCAGATGGAAATGATGCCAGATGCGATCTTATCTATTGAACATGCGATGCTCGTGAAATGCTTATGCATGCATGCAAGTTGTCGGGGGACCCTAGCGCTTTTTTTATTTTTCTGTTGCTCAGTGTCTGCGCCTGGCTTTGTACAAGGGGTTACATGCAACGAAGGCAAGGCCTGTACAAAAGGGTGGCTGCCGGGCAAGGCCCGACAGCCGCGCCTTATGGGTAGAACTTGCGGAGATGCTCAATATTCCATGAGTTCTGCAATTGAATGCCATCTCCGGTCTCTAGACGGACTGCGCCAGCTCTGGTGACTCGTACTACCCGGTAAGGACCTTCCCACTTCGGCGTCAACTTGTTTGCACCCTTGGCGGACTGAATGCGCCTAAGGACAAGGTCGCCTTCCTCAAAACACCGGGCATGAACCCTGCGATTGTGATAGTGACGTAGGGCTTGCCGGTAGCATGCAGCACGCGTAGCAGCCCAGAGACGATACTCCTTGAGATGCACAGCATCGACATGCCGGTGCTAATCCTGTGCTACTTCATCGTAGGCAAGCACTCGAGGCGACCCGTAAATGAGTTCCGTGGGGATAACTGCTTTTGCCCCATAAACTAGGGAGAAGGGAGTCTACCCGGTAGCTCGATTTGGTGCCGTTCCGAGGGACCAGAGAACTACCGGCAGCTCATCCATCCATCGCCTGCCGCACTTTTGCTGCATATACAATGTTCTTGTCTTGAGTGCTCGCAACACTTCAGCATTCGCCTTCTCAGCTTATCCATTGCTTCTGGGACGTGCAACAGAGGCAAATGAGATCTTGCTTCCGAGGGCATGAACATATTGCATGAAGGCACGACTCGTGAACTGGGTACCATTATCGGTGATGATCCGGGAAGGGACACCAAAGCGGCACACCAATCCTTTCAAGAACTTGATAGCGGACTGAGCAATCACCTTTCTCACGGCATCTACTTCCGGCCACTTTGTAAACTTGTCGATGGTAAAAAACATGAATTCAAAGCCCTCAAGCAGCTCGGGGGAAAGGGCCGAGGATATTGAGCCCCCGGACCTAAAATGACCACGACAAAGGGATTGTCTGAAGAACTTGTCCAGGCAGATGGATGTTCTTGGAATGGAACTGGCAGGCTTCACACTTGGTGACAAGCTCGACTACATCCTGGAGGGTTGTTGGCCAATAGAATCTTGCCAGAATGCTTTCCCAACTAATGACCTTGATCCAATGTGGGAGTCGCACATGCCTTTGTGTATTTTTGCCAGCAGTTCCTTTCCTTTTTCCAGGAAGATACACTTCAATTTCACACCATTGGGCCTCCTTCTGTATAGAGTGTCATTCACAAACTGATACATACTGGCCCTCCGGGCTACACTTTCAGCTTCCTCTTGCTCATCAGGAAGTTCTCCAGTTTGCAGGAAATGGACTATGTGCCTTGCCCAAGTTGGAGCCTAGGGCTCGGCAACAAGGACTAGCGGCACCTCCTCATCTGCGGGAGCGTGTTCCTCGACCGCGGGGACTAGTGGCTAATATGTCTCCAATTTATCTATAATATTTGATTTTTCCATGCTATTATATTATTTGTTTTGGATGTTTAATGGGCTTTATATACCTTTTATATTATTTTTGGGACTAACCTACTAACCAAAGGCCCAGTGCAAATTGTTGTTTTTTTGCCTATTTCAGTGTTTCGTAGAAAAGAAATATCAAATGGAATCCAAACGGAATAAAACCTTCGGGAGAGTTATTTTTGGAACAAACGTGATCCAGGAGACTTGGAGTGGACGTCAAGAAAGAAGCGAGGAGGCCACAAGGCAGCGAGGCACGCCCCCCCCCACCCTCGTGGGCTCCTCGCAGCTCCACCGACGTACTTCTTCCTCCTATATATACCCATATAGCCCAAAAACATCAAGTAGCACCACGAAACCATATTTCCACCGCCGCAACCTTCTGTACCCATGAGATCCTATCTTAGGGCCTTTTCCGGCGCTCTGCCGGAGGGGGAATCGATCACGGAGGGCTTCTACATCAACACCATAGCCTCTTCGATGAAGTGTGAGTAGTTTACCACAGACCTTCGGGTCCATAGTTATTAGCTAGTTGGCTTCTTCTCTCTCTTTGGATCTCAATACAAAGTTCTCCTTGATTCTCTTAGAGATCTAATCGATGTAATTCTTTTTGCGGTATGTTTGTCGAGATCCGATGAATTGTGGGTTTATGAACAATACTATCTATGAACAATATTTGATTCTTCTCTGTAATCCTTTATGCCTGATTTAAATATTTTTGCAAGTCTCTTCGAATTATCAGTTTGGTTTGGCCTACTAGATTGATCTTTCTTGCAATGGGAGAAGTGCTTAGCTTTGGGTTCAATCTTGCGATGTCCTTTCCCAGTGACAGCAGGGGCAGCAAAGCACATATTGTATTGTTTCCATCGAGGATAAAAAGATGGGGTTTATATCATATTGCTTGAGTTTATCCCTCTACATCATGTCATCTTGCCTAATGCGTTACTCTGTTCTTATGAACTTAATACTCTAGATGCATGTTGGATAGTGGTCGATGTGTGGAGTAATAGTAGTAGATGCAGAATCATTTCGGTCTACTTGTCGCGGACATGATGCCTGTATACATGATCATGCCTAGATATTCTCATAACTGTGCGCTTTTCTATCAATTGCTCGATAGTAATTTGTTCACCCACCGTAGAATTTGCTATCTTGAGAGAAGCCACTAGTGAAACCTATGGCCCCCGGGTCTATCTTTCATCATATTATTTTCCTATCTATTTACTATTTTTATCATTGTTTATTTTGCAATCTTCATTTTTCAATCTATACAACAAAAATACTAAAAATATTTATCTTATTATCTTTATTAGATCTCACTTTCGAAAGTGACCATGAAGGGATTGACAACCCCTTTATCGTGTTGGTTACGAGGTTCTTGTTTGTTTGTGCTGGTACGAGGGACTTGCGTGTAGTCTCCTACTGGATTGATATCTTGGTTCTCAAAAACTGAGGGAAATACTTATGCTACTATGATGCATCACCCTTTCCTCTTCAAGGGAAAACCAACGCAAGCTCAAGATGTAGCAAGAAGGATTTCTGGCACCGTTGCTGGGGAGATCTACGCACAAGTCAAGACACACCAAGTACCCATCACAAACTCTTATCCCTCGCATTACATTATTTTCCATTTGCCTCTCGTTTTCCTCTCCCCCACTTCACCCTTGCCGTTTTATTCTCCTTCTTTTCCATCCGCCTCTTTTCCGCCCGTCCCTTTTTGCTTGCTTTTAGTTTGGTTGTGTGTTGGATTGATTGTTAGTCATGATGGCTCAAGATAATACTAAATTGTGTGACTTCTCCAATACCAACAATAATGATTTTATTAGCACTCCGATTGCTCCTCTTACCGATGTTGAATCTTGTGAAATTAATACTGCTTTCCTGAATCTTGTCATGAAAGATCCGTTTTCTGGCCTTCCTGGCGAAGATGTCGCTACCCATCTAAACAGCTTTGTCGATTTATGTGATATGCAAAAGAAAAAAGATGTGGATATTGATATTTTTAAATTGAAGCTATTTCCATTTTCGCTTAGAGATCATGCTAAAACTTGGTTTTCGTCTTTGCCTAAAAATAGTATTGATTCGTGGAATAAGTGCAAAGATGCTTTTATCTCTAAGTATTTTCCTCCCACTAAGATCATCTCTCTTAGAAACGATATCATGAATTTTAAGCAACTTGATCATGAGCATGTTGCACAAGCTTGGGAGAGGATGAAATTAATGATATGTAATTGCCCTACTAATGGATTAAATTTATGGATGATCATACAACAATTTTATGCCAGGTTGAATTTTGCTTCTAGAAATCTCTTAGATTCGACCGCAGGAGGCACTTTTATGGAAATCACTTTTGGAGAAGCTACTAAACTCCTAGATAATATTATGGTTAATTATTCTCAATGGCACACCGAAAGATCTACTAGTAAAAAGGTTCATGCTATAGAAGAAATTAATGTTTTGAGTGGAAAGATGGATGAACTTATGAAATTGTTTTCTAATAAGAGTGTTTCTTCTGATCCTAATGATATGCATTTGTCTACTTTGATTGAGAATAATAATGAATCTATGGATGTGAATTTTGTTGGTAGGAGCAATTTTGGTAACAACGCTTATAGAGGAAACTTTAATCCTAGGCCGTTTCCTAGTAATTACTCTAATAATTACGGTAATTACTACAGCAACTCTTATGGAAATATTAATAAGATGCCCTCTGATTTTGAGAATGGTGTTAAAGAATTTATGATTTTGCAAAAGAATTTCAATGCTTTGCTTGAAGAAAAATTGCCTAAGATTGATGAGTTGGCTAGGAACGTGGATAGAATTTCTCTTGATGTTGATTCTTTGAAACTTAGATGTATTCCACCTAAGCATGATATCAATGAGTCTCTCAAAGCCATGAGAATTTCCATTGATGAGTGTAAAGAAAGAACCGCTAGGATGCGTGCTAAAAAGGATTGCCTTTATAAAAGCGTGTTGTTCGAGTTTTCACGATAATAAGGATGAAGATCTAAAAGTGATTGATGTGTCTCCTATTAAATCTTTGTTTTGCAATATGAATCATGATAATGATGGGACTGGAGATGAGTCAACTTTAGCTAAAAGGCGTCCCAATGATTCGGAGTTTTTAGATCTTGATGCAAAAATTGGGATTGAAGAGGTCAAAACTTTACATAACAATGAACCCACTATTTTGGATTTCAAGGAATTTAGTTATGATAATTGCTCTTTGATAGATTGTATTTCCTTGTTGCAATCTGTGCTAAAGTCTCCTCATGCTTATAGTAAAAATAAAGCTTTTACCCAACATATTGTTGATGCCTTAATGAAATGTTATGAAGAAAAGCTTGAATTAGAAGTTTCTATCCCTAGAAAACATTATGATGAGTGGGAACCTACTACTAAAATTAAAATTAAAGATCATGAATTCGTTTCTTTATGTGATTTGGGTGCTAGTGTTTCCACGATTCCAAAAACTTTCTGTGATGTGTTAGGTTTCCGTGAATTTGATGATTGTTCTTTAAATTTGTATCTTGCGGATTCCACCATTAAGAAACCAATGGGAATGATTAATGATGTTCTTATTGTTTCAAATAGGGATTATGTGCCCATAGATTTCATTGTTCTTGATATAGATAGCAATCCTACATGTCCTATTATTCTTGCTAGACATTCCCTTAGAACGATTGGTGCAAGTATTGATATGAAAGAAGGAAACATTAGATTCCAATTTCCATTAAGGAAAGGCATGGAACACTTTCCTAGAAATAAAATAAAATTACCTTTTGAATCTATTATGAGAGCCACTTGTGGATTGCACACCAAAGATGACAATACCTAGATCTATTCTTGTTTTTATGTCTAGCTAGGGGCGTTAAACGATAGCGCTTGTTGGGAGGCAACCCAATTTTTTTTTTGTTTCTTTATTTTTGGTTCTGTTTAGTAATAAATAATTCATCTAGCTTCAGTTTAGATGTGGTTTTATGCTTTTGATTAGTGTTTGTGCCAAGTAGAACCGTTGGGAAGACTTAGGGGAAGTTTATGTGATCTTGCTGTAAAAAACAGAAACTTTAGCTCTCACAAGATTTGCTGCCATTTTTTACTGGAGAGTGCGATTAGGTAGATTCTTTTTGCAGATGATTAATAGAAAAATTCCACACGTCCACCAATCTATTTCTTAATTGTTAGGGTGACAGAAGTATTCGAAACCTACAGATTACTACAGACTGTTCTATTTCTGACAGATTTTGTTTTTCGTGTGTTGTTTTCTTATTTTGATGAATCTATGGCTAGTATCGGGGTATGAACCATAGAGAAGTTGGAATAAAGTAGGTTTAAAACCAATATAAATAAATAATTAGTTCATTACAGTACCTTGAAGTGGTGGTTTGTTTTCTTATACTAACGGAGCTCATTAGATTTTCTATTGAGTTTTGTGTTGTGAAGTTTTCAAGTTTTTGGTAAAAATTTGATGGATTTTGGAATAAGGAGTGGCACGAGCCTAAGCTTGGGGATTCCCAAGGCACCCCTAGGTAAAATTCAAGTACAACCAAAAGCCTAAGCTTGGGGATGCCCTAGAAGGCATCCCCTCTTTCGTCTTCGTCTATCGGTAACTTTACTTGAGGCTATATTTTTATTCACCACATGATATGTGTTTTGCTTGGAGCGTCTTGTATGATTTCAGTCTTTTCTTTTTAGTTTAACACAATCATCCTTGCTGTACACACCTTTTGTAGAGACACACTTGAATTAGAATTTATTAGAATACTCTATGTGCTTCACTTATATCTTTTGAGCTAGATAATTTTGCTCCAGTGCTTCACTTATATCTTTAAGAGCATGGTGGTGGTTTTATTTTATAGAAAATATTGATATCTCATTCTTCACTTATATCATTTTGAGAGTCCTTTAGAACATCATGGTAATTTTCTTTGGCTATAAAATTAGTCCTAATATGATAGGCATCCAAGATGGGTATAATAAAAACTATCATAAAAAGTGCATTGAATACTATGAGAAGTTTGATACTTGATGATTGTTTTGAGATATGAAGATGGTTATATTAGAGTCATGCTAGTTGAGTAGTTGTGAATTTGAGAAATACTTGTTCTAAAGTTTGTGATTCATGTAGCATGCACGTATGGTGAACCGTTATGTGAAGAAGTCAGAGCATGATTTATTTATTGATTGTCTTCCTTATGAGTGGCGGTCGGGGACGAGCGATGGTCTTTTTCTACCAATCTATCCCCCTAGGAGCATGCGCGTATTACTTTTTTCGATAACTAATAGTTTTTTGCAATAAGTACGTGAGTTCTTTATGACTAATGTTGAGTCCACGGATTTTACGCACTCTCACCCTTCCACCATTGCTAGCCTCTCTAGTATCGCGCAACTTTTGCCGGTACCATAAACCCACCATATACCTTCCTCAAAACAGCCACCATACCTACCTATTATGGCATTTCCATAGCCATTCCGAGATATATTGCCATGCAACTTACCACCATTCCATTTGTCATGACATGCTTCATCATTGTCATTTTGCTTTGCATGATCATGTAGTTGACATCATATTTGTGGCAAAGCCACTGTTGATAAATTTTCATACATGTCACTCATGAGTCATTGCACATCCCGATACACCGCCGGAGGCATTCACATAGAGTCATATTTTGTTTTAAGTATCGAGTTGTAATTTTTTGAGTTGTAAGTAAATAAAAGTGTGGTGATCATCATTATTAGAGCATTGTCCCATGTGAGGAAAGGATGATGAAGACTATGATTCCCCCATAAGTCGGGATGAGACTCCGGACGAAAGAAAAAAAGAGAAAAAGGCCCTAAAAAGAGAAGGCCCCAAAAAATGAGAGAAAAAGAGAGAAGGGACAATGTTACTATCCTTTTACCACACTTGTGCTTCAATGTAGCACCATGATCTTCATGATAGGGAGTCTCCTATGTTGTCACTTTCATATACTAGTGGGATTTTTACATTATAGAACCTGGCTTGTATATTCCAATGATGGGCTTCCTCAAAATGCCCTAGGTATTCATGAGCAAGCAAGTTGGATGCACACCCACTTAGTTCTTTTGTTGAGTTTTCATACACTTATAGCTCTAGGCATCTGTTGCATGGCAATCCCTACTCACTCACATTGATATTTATTGATGGGCATCTCCATAGCCCGTTGATACGCCTAGTTGATGTGAGACTATCTTCTCCTTTTTGTCTTCTGCACAACCACCATTCTATTCCACCAATAGTGCTATGTCCATGTCTCACTCTCATGTATTGCATGAAGATTGAAAAAGTTTGAGAACATCAAAAGTATGAAACAATTGTTTGGCTTGTCATCGGGGTTCTGCATGATTTTAATATTTTGTGTGGCTTGTCATCAGGGTTCTACATGATTCCCCCTCGTGGGCCCCTTGCAGCTCCACCGACGTAATTCTTCCTCCTATATATACCCATATACCCCGAAAACATCAAGGAGCACCACGAAACCATATTTCCACCGCCGCAACCTTTTGTACCTGTGAGATCCCATCTTAGGGCCTTTTTGGCGCTCTGCCGGAGGGGGAATCGATCACGGAGGGCTTCTACATCAACACCATAGCCTCTCCGATGATGTGTGAGTAGTTTACCACAGACCTTCGGGTCCATAGTTATTATCTAGATGGCTTCTTCTCTCTCTTTGGATCTCAATACAAAGTTCTCCTCTATTCTCTTGGAGATCTAATCGATGTAATTCTTTTTGTGGTGTGTTTGTCGAGATCCGATGAATTGTGGGTTTATGATCAAGATTATCTATGAACAATATTAGATTCTTCTCTGAAATCTTTTATGCATGATTTAAATATCTTTGCAAGTCTCTTGGAATTATCAGTTTGGTTTGGCCTACTAGATTGATCTTTCTTTCAATGGGAGAAGTTCTTAGCTTTGGGTTCAATCTTGCGGTGTCCTTTCCCAGTGACAGCAGGGGAAACAAGGCACGTATTGTATTGTTTCCATCGAGGATAAAAAGATGGGGTTTATATCATATTGCTTGAGTTTATCCCTCTATATCATGTCATCTTGCGTAATGTGTTACTCTGTTCTTATGAACTTAATACTCTAGATGCATGTTGGATAGCGGTCGATGTGTGGAGTAATAGTAGTAGATGCAGAATCATTTCGGTCTACTTGTCGCGGACGTGATGCCTATATACATGATCATGCCTAGATATTCTCATAACTATGTGCTTTTCTATCAATTGCTCGACAGTAATTTGTTCACCCACCATAGAATTTGCTATCTTGAGAGAAGCCACTAGTGAAACCTATGGCCCCCGGGTCTATCTTTCATTATATTATTTTCCTATCTGTTTACTATTTTATCATTGCTTATTTTGCAATCTTTATTTTCCAATCTATACAACAAAAACACCAAAAAAATTATCTTATTATCTTTATCAGATCTCACTTTCGTAAGTGACCGTGAAGGGATTGACAACCCCTTTATCGCGTTGGTTGCGATGTTCTTGTTTGTTTGTGCAGGTACGAGGGACTTGCGTGTAGTCTCCTACTAGATTGATACGTTGGTTATCAAAAACTGAGGGAAATACTTACGCTACTATGCTGCATCACCCTTTCCTCTTCAAGAGAAAACCAGTGCAAGCTCAAGAGGTAGCAGTGGCCCGGCAGGAGGGTGTAGCCCGGCAATTGATAGGGAGTTGTTTCCGGTAGGGTCCCTACCAGGAGCCCCGGGAGACTCTACCAGGAGAGGCTTACCGGAGTCCTACTTCCTCCTCTTTCGGGCCATTGTTGCTGGGAATACAGAGGGCTGAGTAAGATGGAGAACAAAAGTTCCTAGTTCCACATGAAGTTTTTGCAGAACACACTTTGATAGATGATCAGCTATGCTGTTTTTCACACGGGGTATGTCCTCTATTTGCAATCCATCAAAGCGCTCCTCCAATCTTCTCACTTCCTCAATGTATGCCTCCATCAATGGACTTTGGTAAGCTTTGTTGACTTGTCTCACCACAAGTTGTGAATCTCCTCGAATGATGAGTTTCTTGGTTCCCAATTCTATGGCAATCCTGAGCCCAGCAAGGAGCCCTTCATACTCTGGTGTATAGTTGGTTGCCTCCTCCCGGGGAAAATGCATCTGGACGTCATACTTCAAGTCCTCCCCAGTGGGAGCAACGAGAAGCACGCTAGCCCCTGCACCTTGCAGGGAGAATGCACCATCAAAATACATGATCCATTCTTGGGGCGCTTATTACCGGGGGTAACTGTTTCCAGCATTTCTTCATCAGGGGTTGGTGTCCCTTCTTCAATAAACTCTGCCCATGCCCTACTCTGTAACGAAAAATGGGTGACAACCATGATCTCATAGGCTTGGAAGTAGTGGCATAGTTTCCTTCAGGCCAAAAATCAACTTTTGCACACTAGAGTACCTTGATCTAGCTCCCTGTAACAGGGAACTGAAAAAGTATACTGGGCACTACACCATTTTCTTCCTTGCCGCGTCCTTGGGGTTGTCCCTGTCGTCATGCTCCTCTTTGTACTAATCCTCATCCGGTCCTACTGGGCTCTGCTCACTCTCTGTTTCCTCTACTTCCCATTGTGCCACTAGGGCTACACTAACCACTTGATTAGTTGCCGCATTCCAAAGCCCACTCCCCTATTCTTGTGGTTTGGGAGCAACCAAAGTGGGCACAGAGGACAAGTAGGTCTTCAAATCTTGTAATGTTGCGTCTGCTTCTGGGGTCCACTTCATGGGCCCTGCCTTCTTCAAAATTTTGAAGAACGGCAGGGCGTGCTCGGCAGACTTGGATATGAATCTATTAAGTGCGACAACGCACCCTATCAGATGCCTCACATCTTTGACTGTCCTGGGTGCCTAGATTTGCTCGATAGCCTTGATCTTATCGTGGTTGGCTTTGATCCCACGATGGGACACGAAGAACACAAGTAGCTTGCCGAAGGGAATGCCAAACACACACTTCTCCAGATTAAGCTTCAAGTTGATCTTGCGTAGATTAGCAAATTTCTCCTCCAAATCCTGGATGAGGGTTGATCTGTCCTTGGTCTTGACCACAATATCATCCATATAAGCCTCAATGTTTCTGTGCAACCGTGGATCGAAACCAATCTGTAGTGCTCTTGCAAAAGTGGACCCAACACTCTTTAACCCGAAAGGCATGCACACGAAACAATACGTACCACATGGGGTGATGAATGAGGTCTTCTCTTCGTCTTCCTTGGACATGAAGATCTGATGATATCCGGAGTAAGCATCCAAAAAAGAGAGAAAATCACAACCCGAAGTGGAGTCCACAATCTGGTCAATGCGTGGCAAGGGAAATGGGTCCTTTGGGCAAGCTTTGTTGAGATCTGTGAAATCTATGCAAAGCCTCCATTTTCCGTTAGCCTTGCGTACGACCACTGGGTTTGCTAACCATGTCAGATGCAGTACTCCTCTAACCAGATCAGCTGCCTCAAGCTTCTTAATCTGAATGGTAATGAACTGTTGCCTCTCCAAAGCCTGCTTTCAAACCTTCTGCTTGACGGGTCGGGCATGTGGGCAGACAACAAGGTGGTGCTCAATTACCTCCCTGGGAACACCGGGGATATCATATGGTTGCCAAGCAAACACAACGATATTCGCCCGCACGAAGGCAACGAGCACGCTTTCCTATTTCTCATCAAAGGTGGCTCTGATAGTGAAGGTATCATCAACACCAGCCAGCCCTGCCGGGACCTTTTTCACATGTGGTGCAACAACCTTGGATCTCTTGCTGTTGGAGCTCTCCGGCAAGTCATCAATAGGTGCATCATACAACGAAGAGGTACGCTTCCCGGATTCCTTGCTGGTGTCCCTACTATCCTTCTTCTTCCCTTTGCTTTCCTTGGCAGGAACTGCTGCTGCGGCGGCCTCTGCCGCGACTGCATCCCGGTACATCTTATCCACACAAATGATTGCGTCTTTCTCATCTGATGAAATTTAAATGACTCCTACCGGCCCTGGCATCTCCAAAGTGTTGCAGGCATAGTGGGATGCCCCCATGAATTTTGCCAGAGGTGGGCGTCCAAGGATCCCATTGTACGGGAGGGGGAGGTCGACGACATCAAACACAACCTTCTTAGTATGATAGTTCAGTTCTCCCCCAAATGTCACTCGCAACATGATCTTTCCCTTAGGATGACTCCTGTCGGGATTGATTCCTTGAAAAGTTTCACATGACCTTTAGCGTCGGATTTCGGGTTCTGGCAGACCCTTAAGGTTCGAACTCTGGGGTGCGCGCGAAGATTACGTCTTCTACCTCTCCGTCTCGCAAGGACCTAAACTACTGGAAGAACTACGCAAGAGACACAAGGATTATACTGGTTCGGGCCACCATTATGGAGTAATACCCTACTCCAGTGTGTGGTGGGTGGATTGCCTCTTGGGGCTGATGATGATGAACAATACAAGGAAGAACAGCCTCGCGAGGGTCTGCTCTTGGCTGGGGCTATGAACTGCTGGGAGGAGTTCAGCCACCTTTCTCTCTCTCTCTCTATGCTTCCAACCTCTCTATCGAGCCTCCCCTTCCTTTTTTCCAACCCCTTGCTCTGTGGGTGGCTGGTCCTATTTATAGAGGCCCTGGTCCTCTTCCCAAATATTGAGCGGGAAGGGAGCCAACAATGGCGGGCTAATTTGAAGGGGGACAGCAAGTATCAGCTATCCTGACAAAAGTAGTCTTCGCCTGCGCAAAGCTCTGGTGATGACGCCGTCTTGGGCACCACGGTGACCTCCATCTCATAGTCCTCCTGGTCTTGGTCTCGTTGCACCGAAATGGCAACCTTTGCCTGATGCCTCGGTACTCCGCGGCTGCGCTTGCTCCCTTTGCACCAAAGAGGAAAGGAGAACGCTGCGCGGGCTGGCACCCGCCTGGCGCCCTAAGTCGTCATGGCTTGCGTCATGGGCACCTCACGAGGTACCCCGCCTTGATTTCTCCGCCTCCTCGTGAGCCAGCCTGACGAGGCCGCACCTGAGGAAGCTCCACGTCGTCCGCCCCGCGAGCCTTGGCCCCTTGCGAGGGTCTTGAGTCTTTTGTTGGTGAAGATGGGTCGTGCCAGGCCCCCTTTGAGCCACGCCGCAGGCCGCAGGCAGGCAAGTCTGGGGACCCCCGTTCCCAGAATGCCGATAGTAGCCCCCGGGCCCAAGGCGCGTCCGGACTTGGCCGTGCTGAGAGACGAAAGGGCAAGGGCGAGGCGCCGCGGGCCCTAACAGCCTGCTGCCTTGGGCGCCGCATGGCGGTTGATTGGACGTGGGCGTCTCCACTTCCCCATGGCGCCTCGGCAACTGCACGGATTGGACAAGTCCCTACATGCAAAGCGGGTCATAATTACCTGCGATCATGGGGTCCGTTGGTTGGCCATCGCCAGCCATAAGTACGGGTCAGCGTGCGCCCTTTCAGTTCATCCCCCCTTGCTTCTCCTTTTTCTTCAGGGCCCCGTCGAGGAGATTCCCGGCCGCCGAGAAGGGGAAGGCTTGCCGGGTTGAGCCCGCCTCTTCCCCACCCAAGCGCGGCCGAGGGCACACTCGCAAGCATCCTGTGGCCACCACGGTGGCTTCCCGCGGCCGTGGAGGCGATCTTCAGCACGGCGACGGGTGGATTGCTGCAGTCGGGGGGTATGCTCCGGCTGCGCGTCCCCCTAGGTCGCGTGTTCGTGCTGCTGAAGCGCTGCCGGAGTTTGTCGTGTGGTCGGCGGAGCCGACTAACACCCAGCTCCCGCTTCCTCGCTTCCTCCTCGGCGAGCTCCCGGGCGGCCTCTGGCTCCAGGATGACGGCTGCTGCAGCCGGGCCTCATGGGTATCCCTGGAGGTCTCCGCGGCCGGGAGCCTGTCCCTGGCGCGAGGTTGGCAGACGTTTTCCTGTGTGCATGGTCTGAGCCATCGGTGCACCCTACACTTCAAGTTCGACGGCAACGCCACCCTCTACGTCAGGGTGTTCGGGGAAGATGGTCGCCGCGCAGGGTGTTGCCCCGAGGGTGACGACCGCTGCTGGGAACCCAGCTCCAGTGATGATGGAGGGAGCAGCGCTCGCGCGGCTGGCGGCGTTCGGGGTTCCTCAAGCTTCTCCGGTTCTTCTTCAGGCGGCGACTCCTCTAGCGGTTGCCGCGATCAGCCTCCACGCCGTCGTGTATGCTTGGGGGGTGGCAACGTGTCCGCATGCCGCTGCGCCCTGGTGAAGCGCGAGAGGGAGTCTGCCTGAGCTCCGAAGGCAGCTCGGGCCTTCCCCGCGGGCCGGTGTGAGGCGAGCCGCGCCGGATTTGTTCTTCCTTTTCCCTTTTTCCTGCGTAACAAAGACAATAGTGCGGAGCCTCGCGGGGGCGTGTTTGGGTTATCGCTGTTAATCATTGTTTTGCTTTCGTTACCGTTCCTTCCGGCTATGTGCCCGAGCATGGATAGTTCCCGACCCCGTCCGTGAGGGGGGCGACCGACCCAGGCCCTTTGTTTGTGTCGTGGTGCCCGTGGGGCATGGACTGGAGGGGTGCTCCTGTAAGGGGCCCAGGTCGCGAACTCTTTGAATGACTAGGATAGGAACGCTCGCGAGGGCGCTCAACTGCCCCCCCCCCTCACGAGGCCTTGCGCAAAAGAAATCGAGGCAGGAGAGTGAAAAGCCGAAGAATCGCAAGCCAAAGATGGCAACAACTTCAATAAAACTTCAAATGCGAACAAACAAGCCAACTGCGGAAAGCAAATGAAAAAGCCGCGTCCGGCACCTAATCTAGTCTTCGACGTCTTCTCACCAGCACGGAGCTAAGTGCTGCCACTGGGCGTGGGAGGGAGCCCCAGGGCCTGAGGCCGGCGCTCCTGAGACTCCGGGGCATGTACAGCCCCACTCATTATTACGTGAGAGTGTCACGGGCGGCGAGCTTCACAGGCGTTGGCCTTCTTCACAGGCTCCGGGCCTTTCTTCTTAGGGGAAACGAGCTTCACAGGCATTCGCCTTCTTCACAGGCTCCGAGCCTTTTCCAAAAAGGATGATCTTCACAGGCATTCGCCTTCTTCACATGCTCTGGGCCTTTTCCAAAGAGGATGATCTTCACAGGCGTTCACCTTCTTCACAGGCTCTGGGCCTTTTACAAAGAGGATGATCTGGCGTTTGCCTTCTTCACAGGCTCTGGGCCTTTTCCAAAGAGGATGATCTTCACAGGCGTTTGCCTTCTTCACAGGCTCTGGGCCTTTTCCAAAGAGGATGATCTTCACAGGCGTTCGCCTTCTTCACAGGCTCTGGGCCTTTTTCCAAAATGCGATAGCTTCACAGGCACTCGCCTTGCTTCACAGGCTCTGGGCCTTTTCCAAAACGCGATAGCTTCACAGGCACTCACCTTGCTTCACAGGCTCTGGGCCTTTTCAAGGGTAGAACCTCCGGAGGTGCTGGATGTTCCATGCATTCTGCACCGGCACTCCCTCCTGAGTCTCCAAGCGCGCGGAGCCGGGCCTGGAAACATGAACAACCTTGAACGGGCTCTCCCACATGGGAGAGAGCTTGTGCAGTCCCTCCCTGGAGAGAACCCGCCTGAGCACGAGGTCTCCTACCTCGAGAGTCCTGTGACGGATGTTGCGGCAGTGATATCGCCGCAGCGCTTGCTGGTACCTCGCCACTCGCAGCGCAACTTCTCGGCGACGTTCCTCCCCCAGCACGAGGTCCATCCCCCGCATGGCGTCCTGCTGTGCCTCGTCGAACGCCAGGACCCGCGCGGAGCGACGTCTGACCTCGTGAGGGAGGACCGCTTCTGCTCCGTAGACCAGGAAGAACGGGGTCTCTCCAGTCGGTTTGGTCGCGGTGGTGCGGATGGACCACAGCATGGACTGAAGCTCATCGTACCAACCTCTGCCACAGGCCTCCAGCTTCTTCTTGAACATCCTGGTCTTGAGGCCCCTCAGGACCTCCGCGTTGGCTCGCTCGGCCTGGCCGTTGCTTCGGGGGTGCGCCACTGAGGCGTAGCATATCTGCGTTCCAAGGTTAGCACAGTATGTTTTGAAGAGGTTACTGGTGAACTGCGAACCGTTGTCTGTGATGATGCGATTCGGCACCCCGAACCGGCTCACGATGCCCTTGATGAACTTGATCACGGAACCCTCGGAAATGGTGTGGACAGCCTCTACTTCAGCCCACTTGGTGAATTTATCCAGGGCAACGTAGAGGTAGCGGTAGCCCCCTGGCGCCTGAGGAAACGGGCCCAAGATGTCCAGCCCCCAGACTGCGAATGGCCACGAAAGGGGGATAGTCTGCATGCCTCCTGCTAGCTGGTGGATCTGCTTGGCGTGGAACTGGCAGGCTTCACAAGCTTTCACTAGTTCCACGGCGTCGTTGAGCGCGGTGGGCCAATAAAACCCACTGCGGAACGCCTTGCCGACGAGGGTCCGCGATGATGAATGATGTCCGCAGTCCCCGCCGTGTATATCTTCCAGTAGTTCCTTCCCTTGCTCCCTGGAGATGCAGCGCAGGGATACACCGTTTGGTCGCTTCCGGTAGAGCTCTCCGTCTTTGATGCAGTATGCCGTGGCCTGGCATGCCACTCGCTCCGCTTCCTCCTCCTTCTCCGGCAAGGTCCCTTGCGTTAAGTAGCTCCGGAGCTCCGTGATCCAACATCCCTCCTGAGGCTCCATCGTCAGGAGCAGGCGCGCTCCTGAGGCCGGGCCACAGGTCGGAGCTCCCGAGGCAGGTGGTTGGGGAAGCTCCTCCCAGGGCTGAGCCGTGTTTGATAATGACGGCAGAGCTGAGGGCTTGAAGAGCCGCTCCTCGAAAACGCCAGGCTCCTGGGGTAACCGTCTGGACGCACCTTTGGCGATGTCGTCAGCCTCCTGATTGGTGCCACGGGGCACATGCTCCAACTCCAACCCCCAGAATTGTTCTCCATCCTGCGGACTTCCGCAAGATAGGCTTCCATGTGCTCATCCTTCAGCTCGTACACCTTGTTGGAGAAGTTGACAAGGAGCTGCGAATCGCCCTTGATGGTGAGGCATTTCACTCCAAGGGCGGCCGCGGCCTTCAAGCCCGCTATTAAAGCTTCATACTCCGCTATGTTGTTGGAGACCTTTTCACCTTGCTGGAAGCAGAGTTGCACGGCGTAATAGAGCTTGTCCTGTGTGGGCGATATAAGCACCGCCCCAGCTCCAGCGCCATGCCTGGAGAATGCCCCATCGAAGTACATGACCCAGCCTTCTGGCGCCTCGCTTCCCGGGGATAGGGACCGATCCTCATTGGCCTTGAGGCCTAGCACCTCCGTCCACTCTGCCACAAAATCCGCCAACGCTGCTCCCTTGATGACCCTGGTCGTGCTGAATTCGAGCTGAAACGCTTGCAGTTCTATGTTCCACTCAGTGACCCTTCCAGTTGAATTAGGGCTCCTGAGCACTCTCTCCAGGGGGTATGACGAGACGACCTTGATGGGGTGACCCTGAAAATAGTATCGCAGCTTGCGCGAAGCCACCAGTAGCGCGAAGAGGAGTTTCTGAGGCATGGGGTACCATGCTCTTGCATCGCGCAGCACTGTGCTGACGAAGTACACTGGGTGCTCAACGAGGCGGAGTGCGTCAGTGCTGGTGGCTCCTTCCGGAGACCATGGAGCCTCTTGAGGCAATGAGACCTCCTGAGACTGGCCATCTGGAAGAGGGGCCTCTTCCGCCTCTGGTGCGCCCCTCTGCGGCGGCTAATCCTCCTCAGCCGCGGTGGCGGTTTCTGTTGGCCTTCCTTGTCTCTGCTCTGCCTTGTCCCGGGCTGCTGCCGTGGTTTTTATTCGGCGCTCCTCTCTGACTGCCACCAAGGCTGCGCTGGCGGAGTAGGGAGTGGCGGCGAGGTAAAGCACCAGGGGCTCCTGAGGGCGCGGAGCCACCATGACCGGTGGGCTGGTCAGGTATCTCTTGAGATCCTGGAATGCCTTGTCGGCCTCTTCAGTCCACTCGAAGGGCCCCTTTTTCTTCATTAGCTGGAAGAAGGGCAGGGCTCGTTCTCCCAACTTGGAGATGAAGCGCCCTAGCGCGGTCACGCGCCCCGTGAGCTTCTGCATTTCTCTGAGAGTCTTTGGCGGGCTCATGTCTTCCACCGCCTTGACCTTCTCTGGGTTAGCCTCGATGCCTCGGTGGCACACGAGGAAACCCAAGAGCTTACCCGAGGGGACTCCGAACACACACTTCTCTGGGTTGAGCCGTAGGTTCACTACGTTGAGGCTCGCGAAGGTTTCCTCCAAGTCCTGTATCAAGGTCCCGGCCTCCTGAGACTTTACCACAATGTCATCGACGTAAGCTTCAACATTCTTCCCGAGCTGCGGGCCCAAGGTGATGTGCATCAGCCGCTGAAAGGTCGCCCCTGCATTACGCAGCCCGAATGGCATGCACGTGTAGCAGTATACCCCACACGGGGTTAGGAAGGCTGTCTTCTCGACGTCTTCTACCGCCATCTTGATCTGGTGATACCCGGAGAAGGCATCCAGGAAGCATAACAGGTCGCATTCCGCAGTGGAATCGATGATCTGGTCGATGCGGGGGAGCGGGAACGGATCTTACGGGCATGCTTTGTTGAGGTTGGTGAAGTCGACACACATACGCTCCTTCCCTCCCTTCTTTGGCACAACAACAGGGTTGGCCAACCAATCTGGGTATCGGACCTCGCGGATGACCCCAGCGGCTTCTAATTTGCGGGTCTCTTGGACGACGAAGGCCTGCTTTTCTGTGGACCGCCACCCGGCCTTCTGCTTCACAGGGCGCACGTTGGGGCACACGTTGAGGTGATGCTCGATTACACTCCTGGGGTTCCCTGCCAACTGGCCCGACTCCCAAGCGAATACCTTCTTGTTTGCGCGCAGGAACCCGACCAGAGCCTCCTGCTGCTTGGGTTTGAGGTGGGCGCCTATGGTGAAAGTGGCGTCAGTGGATCCGTCCTCATCGACGGGTATCTGCTTGGTTTCTGCCTTGTCTTGGGTGAACAACTGCTTCTTCTTGGCGGGTGCAGCCCCCTTGGGCCCAGGGGTCTCCAAGTCGGCGGGCTGTGC
Source organism: Triticum urartu (assembly GCF_003073215.2). Taxonomy (NCBI): domain Eukaryota; kingdom Viridiplantae; phylum Streptophyta; class Magnoliopsida; order Poales; family Poaceae; genus Triticum; species Triticum urartu. The sequence goes on along the minus strand of NC_053027.1, from coordinate 357,893,046 downwards.
CGACGCCGCCGTCTTGAAGGCGAGCTTGAGCGCCCGCAGCGCGTCCCCGGTGTCTCCGTGCACAGTGAGGACACCGCTGCTCCCGGGCATCTTCATGAGGTTGTACGCCGGGTGCATCGCGGCCATGAATTGGGCCAGCGCTGGGTAGCCGAGGATGGCGTTGTAGGGGAGGCCGATGGGGGCGATGCCGAAGTCAACCAGCTTCGTGCGGAAGTTGTCGTAGGTGCCGAAGCTCACTGGGAGCCGGATCTGCCCCAAGGAACTGGACGACTTGCCCCCAATGCCCGAGAAGGGCCGGCTGGGTTGCAGCCGTTCCAGGGGTATGCGGAGGAGGTTGAAGGCCTCGACCGAGAGCACGCTGAGGCCCGCGCCGCCATCAATGAGAGTTCTGGTGACGGCCACCTGGCAGATGGTGGGGGTGCACAACATGGGGAGCGCGCCCGAGCAAGCCGAGTTGGAGGGGTGGTCCTCCGAGCTGAAGGTCAGGCCGGTCTCGGGCGCCGCCCGATCCAGGGGAGCCCCCTGCCGCGTGGAAGCGGCGCTGACCCGGCGGACGAACTGCTTGACGTGGTGACTTGTGGGCGGCGCCTGCGAGCCGCCCAGGAGGGCCGCGACGACCGGGGGTGTTGGTGTAGCGCGATGGGACGGCGCAGGAGAGCCCCCTGCGGCGCGGACGAGCTCGGGGGCGGCCCGGCGCTCCGCGCGGGCTCATCGAGCGTCAGACATGAGCGTGATGGTCGGAGGAGAACGGAGCGGTGGAAGACGAATTCCGGCGCACCCCTACCTGGCGCGCCAAATGTCGGATTTCGGGTTCCGGCAAACCCTTAAGGTTCGAACTCTGGGGTGCGCGCGAAGATTACATCTTCTACCTCTCCTCTCACAAGGACCTAAACTACTGGAAGAACTGCGCAAGAGACACAAGGTTTATACTGGTTCGGGCCACCGTTGTGGTGTAATACCCTACTCCAGTGTGTGGTGGGTGGATTGCCTCTTGGGGCTGATGATGATGAACAATACAAGGAAGAACAGCCTCACGAGGGTCTGCTCTTGGCTGGGGCTATGAACTGCTGGGAGGAGTTCAGCCACCTTTCTCTCTCTCTCTCTATGCTTCCAACCTCTCTATCGAGCCTCCCCTTCCTTTTTTCCAACCCCTTGCTCTGTGGGCGGCTGGTCCTATTTACAGAGGCCCTGGTCCTCTTCCCAAATATTGAGCAGGAAGGGAGCCAACAATGGCGGGCTAATTTGAAGGGGGACATCAAGTATCAGCTATCCTGACAAAAGTAGTCTTCGCCTGCGCAAAGCTCTGGTGATGACACCGTCTTGGGCCCCACGGTGACGTCCGTCTCGTAGTCCTCCTGGTCTTGGTCTTGGTCTCGTTGCACCGAAATGGCAACCTTTGCCTGATGCCTCGGTACTCCGTGGCTACGCTTGCTCCCTTTGCACCAAAGAGGAAAGGAGGACGCTGCGCGGGCTGGCACCCGCCTGGCGCCCTGAGTCATCATGGCTTGCATCAAGGGCACCTCGCGAGGTACCCCGCCTTGATTTCTCCGCCTCCTCGTGAGCCAGCCTAACGAGGCCGTGCCTGAGGAAGCTCCACGTCGTCCCCCCCGCGAGGCTTGGCCCCTCGCGAGGGTCTTGAGTCTTGTGTTGGTGAAGATGGGCCGTGCCGGGCCCCCTTTGAGCCACGCCACAGGCCGCAGGCAGGCAAGTCTGGGGACCCCCGTTCCCAGAACGCCGACATTTAGTTCTTCCTCTATTATCTAAAGCTTGTTGATAACCTTTGGGAAATCAAGTTCAACCCGGTCCCACCGTCAACCAACTTCTTTGTGACTTTGAGGTTACGAATTGTTGGTGAGATCAACAATGGCAAACACCCTTCCGCAGCGGTGCGGTCAGGATAGTCCTCTCCGTCAAGGACGATGGGCGTGCGTGACCATTTGAGCGGCCTCTGAGATCTACCGCTGGCTCCATGCATTGACCTCACGCGCACACCGTTTTAGTTGGCGGTGAGAGGAGTGCAAAGATGCACCCCCGTCAATGCACAGGGCATCAGTGGCCTTCTGAAATTCCTGCTCACTGATTTCCTCTTCATCCCCTCCATCACTCTTATCATCGCAACCTTCCTTCTCTCGGACCCTGGCGGCTTTTCCTTAGTTCTGAGGAGCCTTGTCGGGGTGATTTGCTCCACCACCTCGGCCCTTCCCCCAGTGAGTGACATTATGACCTTTTTCCTTATCATGCTTCTCATATTCAGCCCTCTGCCTCAGGATGAGCTGCTCAACCTGATGTGGAGGTCGTGGACTTTGGTCCGATGAATCTTGTAGTGCGGCCCATCGCCTTTCCCAGCCTTCTCGGCAGCCGCAGCCTTCCAGCAGTCAACGCACATGGCAACTTCCTTGCCAGGGGCTTTGGCCTTAGCCTTCTTGCCGGTACTAGGCGTGCCCGATCCTTCGACGGTCATCCCTTCCTTATCCTTGCACCTCTTGTTGCGCTTCTTGTTCTTCTTCTTCTAACTGGTGGATTCTTCGTCATCCTTTGAGTCGATGTCGATGCATTCTTCCTTACCACGGAGTTTCCTTTCGTCCTCCACTCGAGCGCATTTATCCACCAAGGTGTAAAGCTCCTTCACAGTCTTGGGCAACCGAACATTCATCCTGGAACGTATCCTGCGGTTGTGCACATTGGATTGGAAGGCAACTATCACAGCCGTCGGGTGGATATCTGGGATATTTCTGTGGACTATGCTGAATCTCTAAAAATACTTGCGTAGAGTCTCTCCTTTTTTTCAGAAGCTGCAAGTTTCTGGTCCGTCCTTGTTCTTGATGGCCTCCCGTGAAGGCGTCAATGAACTCATGGCACATGTCAGCCCATGTTGAAATGGAGTTCTCTGGCAGGTGAATTGATATGTCTCCAACGTATCTATAATTTTTGATTGCTCCATGCTATATTATCTACTGTTTTGGACTATATTGGGCTTTATTTTCCACTTTTATATTATTTTTGGGACTAACCTATTAACCAGAGGCCCAGCCCAGAATTGTTGTTTTTTGCCTATTTCAGTGTTTCGAAGAAACAGAATATCAAACGGAGTCCAAACGGAATAAAACCTTCGGGAACGTGATTTTCTCACCGAACGTGATCCAGGAGACTTGGACCCTACCCCAAGGAGTCAAAGAGGCGGTCACGAGGGTGGGGGCACGCCCACCCCCCTAGGGCGCGCCCCCTGCCTCGTAGGCCCCTCGGTGCTCCACCGATGTACTCCTTCCTCCTATATATACCCACGTACCCCCAAACGATTAGAACAGGAGCCAAAAACCTAATTCCACCACTGCAACTTTCTGTATCCACGAGATCCCATCTTGGGGCCTGTTCCGGAGCTCCGCCGGAGAGGGCCGTCATCACGGAGGGCTTCTACATCATCATAGCCCCTCCGATGAAGTGTGAGTAGTTTACCTCAGACCTTTGGGTCCATAGTTAGTAGCTAGATGGATTGTTCTCTCTTTTTGGATCTCAGTACAATGTTCTCCCCCTCTCTTGTGGAGATCTATTCGATGTAATCTTCTTCTTTTGCGGTGTGTTTGTTGAGACCGATGAATTGTGGGTTTATGATCAAGTCTATCTATGAACCATATTTGAATCTTCTCTGAATTCTTATATGTATGATTGGTTATCTTTGCAAGTCTCTTCGAATTATCTGTTTGGTTTGGCCAACTAGATTGGTAGTTCTTGCCATGGGAGAAGTGCTTAGCTTTGGGTTCGATCTTGCGGTGTTCTTTCCCAGTGACAGAAGGGGCAGCAAGACACGTATTGTATCGTTGCCATCGAGGATAACAAAATGGGGTTTATTTCATATTGCATGAACTTATCTCTCTACATCATGCCATCTTGCTTAAAGCATTACTCTGTTTTTAACTTAATACTTTAGATCCATGCTGGATAGCGGTTGATGAGTGGAGTAATAGTAGTAGATGCAGAATCGTTTCGATCTACTTGTCACGGACGTGATGCCTATATACATGATCATGCCTAGATATTCTCATAACTATGCTCAATTCTGTCAATTGCTCAATAGTAATTTGTTCACCCACCATAGAAAACTTATGCTCTCGAGAGAAGCCACTAGTGAAACCTATGGCCCCCGAGTCTATTCTCATCATATCAATCTCCATCACTTTTATATTGTTTTGCTATTTACTTTGCTTTTACTTTTTACTTTGCATCTTTATATCAAAAATACCAAAAATATTTTATCTATCAGATCTCACTCTCGTAAGTGACCGTGAAGGGCTTGACAACCCCTAATCGTGTTGGTTGCGGGTAGCTATCGCTTTGTGCAGGTACGAGGGACTTGAGCATGGGCTCCTACTGGATTGATACCTTGGTTCTCAAAAACTAAGGGAAATACTTACGCTACTCTGCTGCATCATCCCTTCCTCTTCGGGGAAAACCAACGCAAGCTCAAGACGTAGCATGCATCAGCCAAGACCTCACATTGGACTTGAGTGCCAAAGGGAAGTAGTTGGCGAACACCTTCTCATCTCTTCCCCCGGCAGCCTAAACAGCGATGGTGTAGATGCTCAAGAACTCTGCCGGGTTCAACCTCCCATCATACTTCTCGGGTATCTCTGGCTTGAACATGCGAGCGGATGGCCAACGGAATTGTCGCAACTCACGAGTGAAGGAAGGGCATCCAACCTCGAAAGGCAGGCACCCGCTACCCTTGAGCGCAGGCTCGTAGATGTCGAGGCCATCGCACCCATTGGTCTGGCGGTAGTCGCCGCGGCATCGCTCGACAATGATGCGCGCGCCTTCCCTCTGCCTGTCCTCCGAGGCTTGCCGTTGGCCTTGACATGCTCGAGGGTCGGAAGACGCTATCAAGACGTTGTCAGGTTCTTGATTTTGTGGCTCCCGCGCTGATTGCCGTGGTGGGGACTGCACAGTGGGGGTGGCCCCTTCCGTATGGCTAGCAATGCGAGCCGCCGTTGTCGCCTAGGGAGGCCATGGCGGGCCAGCTCGCTATGAGCCCCCAGCCTCGGCGAAGCCAATCAGACACTGAATGGTGGCTCTCCACTCATCCATTTGATCGGCTGGTGTTGGGAACCTCAACAGCAGCTAGGCCCACGCCATGGCCTCTGTAGCGGTGGTTGGCATTGGTGATGATGATGTAGACCGCACCGTCGCCCGGCTTCAGACGGTGCCAGCAGCGACTGCAACGCACCCTCGCTGCTGCGAACTAGCCGCTTGGATGGCATGGTGACACGGTGAAGGCGCTTGAGGGCTAGTAGCTCCATTGGGCACAGTGGCTGGGTCAACCCGCTCCGAGGGAGGCACGCGCCCTGTGCTCGCGCCCGGGGCGGGGGTGGCCAGAGGGTGGCTATTCGCCCCAGATTGGGTGCCACCACTGCGGTTGTGCCCTTCGTCTAGGGGAAGAAGTATAGGCAGAATAACCCCTTCATTCGTACCTCGTGGAGCATGACCGCTGGGAATGCTGCGAATGTTGCTCTCCTCTGGTGTCTCCCACGCATGTTGTGGCCGCAGGGGAGGCGGCAACAACGCCGCCTGCGCCGACCGTGTCCCCCGCAGCACCCACATCCCCGTGTACCTCCGCATTCCCCGCGGCGTCAGCGGCCACGGGTGCTGGAGCCTTTGATGTGGACAGGTGAGTTGCGTCCTGGGTTTCTTCTTGGGTGCTGAGGGAGTCCTGGACTAAGGAGTCCTCGGGCGTTCGGCTTGTTATCTATGGGCCGGACTGATGGGCTGTGAAGATATGATGACCGAAGACGGTGCTTGTGTCCGGATGGGACTCTCCTTGGCGCGGAAGGCAAGCTTGGCGAACAACTATGAATATTCCATATTATGTAACCGACTCTATGTGACCCTAGATCCCCCCGGTGTTTATATAAACCGGAGGACTTAGTCCGGATAGGGGATACTCAATACCTTAGTCATACAGGCTAGACTTCTAGGGTTTAGCCATTACAATCTCGTGGTAGATCAACTCTTGTAATACTCGTATTCATCAATATCAATCAAGCAGGACGTAGGGTATTACCTCCATTAAGAGGGCCCGAACCTGGGTAAAGCTTCGTGTCCCCTGTCTCCTGTTACCATCAACCTTAGACGCACAGTTCGGGACCCCCTACCCGAGATCCGCCGGTTTTGACACCGACATTGGTGCTTTCATTGAGAGTTCCACTGTGCCTTCGTCCCAGAGGTTGATGGCTCGACTTATCATCAAGGAAAATATTACCTCCGGAGGAGCTCTGGCCTCGGGCCAAACCCTCCGACTGGGCGATTTTACCATGATCGCCCGCTCGGCCTCTGAGCCAGCGAGGATGACCTCTCGAGTCATTGAAAAACGCATTTACGTTGATTCTGAATACGCCAAACAAATGGATCCGACGGAGTTATCGTCTTTGAACGAACTCCTAGATAGCATTACCACCTTGGGAGTCGCTGCAGACTATGATCGGATTAGGCTTAAACCCGACCAGAGAAAGATTAATTCTCCACCGATCACCCACAAGATAGCGGTAGTCGAGGAGCAAGATAACCCTTCCTCTACATTGAGGACGAATTATGTTCGAATCTCTGACCTCGAGAAGCCGGACACCAACCGGCATAAGGACATGCCTTGCCCTCCGAACTTAGAATCGGACTGCAGGCTTCAAAAATCAGAAGGCACTCTAGAGCCCAGACTGTTCAGTCTGGAAAAACCTCAGACTTGGGATCATTGATCAGGTCAGGGTTCAGATCCAATTCCACCCACCCACCCAAACATAAGTTCTCTCACGAGCACAAAATAGCAGTCTTGAGAAACGGTCCACCACTTCTGGGCCAGATTTCTCCTTGTCAAGGACAAGGTCAAGGATTGCCGCGACGAAGACGCAATATCAGTGTTCCGCAATAACTGCATGAACGAAGGACTCCTCAATGCCATTAATCGCCGCCGCATACTACACTTTGCTGCTTGGCAACTATTGTACAGAAGTACAGCGCAATGGAGAGCACCTGGAGAAATCACACTGTTTGGGAGCTATCGGCCCCAACTCAACCACTGGTCCAGGCAAAAAGGGCACACCCCTGTAACGTGCCCAGACCAATAGCCAAGAAATACAAACCCATTACGCGGTGCGGAACCATTTTGGAGGGATGGCTTGATGGCCCCTGCAAAATACACACCACACCGGATACTATACCAACCCATAGCCTTAGAGCATGTTGGATACTCTGGCAGGTAGCCAAAAATGGCGAGGACATCCTCACCAAGGACATCCCGGAGTAACACCCTCCAGAAGATGACGAACCCAGGGTTCTGACAGTCTTTGAGACATTCACTTCAAACAATAGGTGCAAAAGGGCACTCTGCGAAGTTGTCGAAGTCTGCCAGATCACAGCAATAAACCCCTGGAACGACACAACGATAACCTTTAACACTGGCGACGAACCAAAACACAGGACAGTCTGAGCACCAGCCGCCTTGGTCCTCAGCCCAATTGTGGATGGCTTTCAGCTCACCAAGGTTCTCATGGACGGAGGCAGCGGATTAAACCTCATCTATGAGGATACAATACGAAAGATGGAAATAGACAGGAGCCGCATTGAGCAAAGCAGCACGACCTTCCAAGGAATCATTCCCAGTCGGAGGCATGGTGTGCGGGAAAAAATCACACTCGGCGTGGTATTCGGCACGCGGAGAACTATCGGTCCTAAGAAATAACTTTCCAGGTGGCCCCCTTTAACAACGTATATCACGCCCTCTTGGGGCGAGATGCATTCACGCGCTTTCACGCAATACCCCATTACGGGTACATGAAGCTTAATATGCCCAGGCCCAACGGCATAATCACTCTAGTTAGTGATCCGGACATAGCACTCCGCGCCGAGAATAAAACCGCGTCCCTGGCCCTTGAGGCATTATCTAAAGCCCTCATGACCAAATAATTAACCGCACTGTGCTCCACGGTGGACAGAGATGATGCGGTCCTAGACAAACGACCCAAATCCACCTTATTCAAGCCGGCAGAAGAAATAGTCAAATTCTAAGTCCACCCAACGGACCCAAAGAAGACAGCATCCATAGGAGCACAACTAGACCCAATGGTTCACGCCGCTCTACAAAAGTTCCTACACGAGAATTGGGATATATTCGCCTAGCACCCTTCTGACATGCCAGGAATCCCACGCGAGTTGGCCGAACACAGCCTCAATATATTGAAGGGACACAAACCGGTCAAGCAAACACTGCGGCGCTTCTCCGAACCCAAACGCCAAGCTATGGGGGAAGAGCTGCCAAGCTAATCGAGGCTGGATTCATTAGAGAAATAAAACATCCAGACTGGCTGGCAAATTTGGTGATGGTACCAAAGAAGGACAAATCCTGGCGCCTGTGTGTCGATTGTAAAGACCTCAACAAGGCATGCCCCAAGGATCCCTTCCCCCTCCCCCACATCGATTAAATCATTGACGCCACCACAGGACACGACTCACTGTGTTTTCTTGATGCATATTCCGGATACCATCAAATCATGCAACGGCATTCATCACCCCATATGGGCCATTATGCTTCAACACTATGCCCTTCGGGCTCAAGAACGTCGGCGCCACATACCAACGCATGATTCAAACATGCTGGAGAAACAGATCGGCAAGACGGTTGAAGCTTACGTGGACGACGTCGTCATCAAAACTAGGCACATCGAAACACTAATAGACGATTTACGTCTCACGTTCGACAACCTCCGCGTGTATGACATTAAGCTCAATCCGGAGAAGTGCATTTTCGGCATCCCTACTGGAAAATTGCTGGGCTTCATCATTTCCAATAGAGGAATTGAAGAAAACCCAGCCAAAATCTGGGCTTTGTCACAATTGGCTAAGACAACAGACCTTAAACAAGTTCTAAGCCGCTTTATCTCCAGATTGGGAGAAAAGGCACTGCCACTCTATCACCTTCTACGGCGAACCAACCACTTCGAGTGGACGGATGCGGCAACAGCCGGACTGGAGGAAATAAAACCCTTCTTGCGAGCAATCCAATCCTGGCCGCACCAAACACCGGTGAATCAATGTTATTATACATATCGGCAACACATCAGGTGGTGAGCGCCGTACTCGTCGTTGAACGTGAACATGACGGACATAAATTCCCGCTTCAGAGGCCAGTATACTACGTATCTACTGTCCTGACACCATGCAAATCCCGGTACCCTCATTATCAAAAGATAGCATGCGCGGTCTTCATGGCATCCCAAAAGCTCCGTCACTACTTACAGGAGTGTTCGATCACGGTGGCCTCTGAAGTACCACTCAACGACATTATAAAAAACCGTGATGCCATGGGCCGGATTGCCAAATGGCCATCGAGCTCCTCCCATTTGACATTACATATAAGCCACATCGAGATATCAAATCCCAAGTATTAGCCGACTTCGTCGCCGAATGGATAGAGGCCGAACTCCCTAAAGAGTACGACACGTACTCCAATTGGGTCATGTATTTTGACGGCTCCAAAATGCTGGAAGGGTTAGGAGTGGGTGTCTTTTAACATCCCCTACTGGAGACATCGTCCAGTATGTTCTCCAAATACTGTACACGGACTCCAATAACGTAGCCGAATACGAGGCCTTATTGCATGGTCTCCGGATGGCTGTCTCCATGGGCATACAACGCCTAGGAGTATGCGGGGACTCAAACCTTGCAATATCTCAAATAAATGGATATTTCGATGCCAAAGATCCGAAGATGGCAGCGTACCATAACGCGGTTATAAAAATGTCGGCCCGGTTCAAAGGGCTCGAGGTCCATCATGTGGCTCAAGAAAGTAATCAAGCGGCGGATGTTCTTGCTTGTATTGGCACTAAGCGCGACCCCGTCCCACCTAATATTTTCCTGGAAAGGCTCTTTAAGCCATCTGTGGTGTGGCAGGGGGAAAACGGAAAAACTAGTCCGGATCCAAACATAACCCCAGATCCTGGAAACACCGACGTCGTCGGGGGCTCAGCCACCAAAATAACACCGTCGGCGCATCTCATCATGGCAGTCATTGCCCCATGGACCGAACCCTTCCTAGCCTACCTTAACAAGAAAGAGCTTCCTGAGGATCAGAATGAGGCCCGCTGCATTGTCCGGCGTTCAAAGGCGTACACAGTTCATGATGGAGAGCTCTATAAGAAAAGTGCCACCGGAGTCCTTCAACGATGTATATCCGAGGAAGAGGGGTGGCAGCTCTTGGCGGAAATTCATGCCGTACTCGGCGGTCACCACGCCGCAGATCGAACCCTTGTTAGCAAGGCCTTCCGTACAGGGTTTTATTGGCCGACGACTCGAGTAGATGCACAGGACCTTGTCCAACGTTGCGTCGGATGCCAACTCTTTGCCAATCAAAGCCACATGCCCCCCACTGCCTTACAAACAATCCCCATCAGTTGGCCTTTTGCGGTCTGGGGACTCGATATGGTCGGACCCCTTAAAGGAGGAATCCATAAGAGAAAGTATATGCTGGTCATGGTGGATAGATTCACTAAGTGGATACAGGCCAAACCAGTTAAAACGGCCAAAGCGAGTCCAGTAATAGATTTCATATCCGGCGTGGTACACCGTTACGATGTCCTGCATAGTATAATCACCGATAATGGCTCGAATTTTACAGCCGATGAGGTGAAAACCTGGTGTGTTAATCTAGGCATTAAGATCGATTACGCCTCTATCTATCACCCGCAAACAAACGGTCAAGTTGAACAGGCTAATGGTCTTATTATGAGCGGCATCAAACCCAGACTAGTGCGATCTTTGAAGGAATAAGATAAGCACTGGGTGGAGGAACTTGACTCCGTACTCTGGGGGCTGCGAACCACGCCCAACTGCTCTACTGGATATACACCCTTCTTCATGGTGTACGGTGCGGAAGCAGTGTTACCCTGTGATATTATTCATGACTCACCTCGAGTGCGTATGTATGAAGAGAGAGAAGCCGAGCTTGATCGGCAGGACAGCTTAGATGCCTTGGAGGAGGAGCGTGACGTCGCCAAAGCCCGTTCCGCATTTTATCAACAGCAGGCTCGCAGGTATCAAAGCAGAGAAGTGCGGGCCAAGACGTATAACGTTGGAAAACTCGTTCTACGCTTGCCGGAGAAGAAAAATGACAAACTCAAGCCCAAGTGGGAGGGTGATAACCCACAAGTATAGGGGATCACAACAGTTTTCGAGGGTAGAGTATTCAACACAAATTTATTGATTTGACACAAGGGGAGCCAAAGAATATTCTCAAGTATTAGTATCTGAGTTGTCAATTCAACCACACCTGGAAACTTAATATCTGCAGCAAAGTATTTAGTAGCAAAGTAATATGATAGTGGTGATAACGGTAGCAAAAGGTAACAGTAGTAGAAGTAATGTTTTTGGTATTTTGTAGTGATGATAGCAATAGCAATGGAAAAGTAAATAAGCAGAGAACAATATATGGAAAGCTCATAGGCAATGGATCGGTGATGGAGAATTATGCCGGATGCGGTTCATCATGTAACAATCATAACCTAGGGTGACACAACTAGCTCCAGTTCTTTGATATAATGTAGGCATGTATGCCAAACATAGTCATACGTGCTTATGGAAAAGAACATGCATGACATCTTTTGTCCTACCCTCCCATGGCAGCGGGGTCCTTACGGAAACTAAGGGATATTAAGGCCTCCTTTTAATAGAGAACCGAAACAAAGCATTAACACATAGTGAATACATGAACTCCTCAAACTATGGTCATCACCGGTAATTATCCCGATTATTGTCACTTCGGGGTTAACGGATCATAACACATAATAGGTGACTATAGACTTGCAAGATAGGATCAAGAACACTCATATATTGATGAAAACATAATAGGTTCAGATCTGAAATCATGGCACTCGGGCCCTAGTGACAAGCATTAAGCATAGCAAAGTCATAGCAACATCAATCTCAGAACATAGTGGACACTAGGGATCAAACCCTAACAAAACTAACTCGATTACATGATAGATCCTATCCAACCCATCCCCATCCAGCAAGCCTACGATGGAATTACTCACGCACGGCGGTGAGCATCATGAAATTGGTGATGAAGGATGGTTGATGATGATGATGGCGATGGATTCCCCTCTCCGGAGCCCCGAATGGACTCTAGATCAGCCCTCCCGAGAGGTTTTAGGGCTTGGCGGCGGCTCCGTATCGTAAAACGCGATGATTTCTTCTCCCTGATTTTTTTCTCATCGAAACTCAATATATGGAGGTGGAGTTGGAGTCAGAGAGGCAACAGGGGGACCACGAGGTAGGGGGGCGCGCCCCCACCCTCGTGGCAAGGTGGTGGCCCCCCTGGCCTTCATCTTTGGCAGGTATTTCTCTTAATTTCTGAAAAGTGTCTTTGTGAAGTTTCAGGTCATTCCGAGAACGTTTGCTCCTGCACATAAATAACACCATGGTAATTTTGCTGAAAACAGCGTCAGTCCGGGTTAGTTCCGTTCAAATCATGCAAGTTAGAGTCCAAAACAAGGGAAAACGTGTTTGGGAAAGTAGATACGTTGGAGACGTATCAACTCCCCCAAGCTTAAACCTTTGCTTGTCCTCAAGCAATTCAGTTTATAAAGTGAAAGTGATAAAGAAAAACTTTTACAAACTCTGTTTGCTCTTGTTGTTGTAAGTATGTAAAGCCAGCATTCAAGTTTTCAGCAAAGATTATAACTAACCACATTCACAATAACGCATAGGTCTCAAGTTTACTCATATAAATATCATAATCATCTAGCGAGCCATAATAATAAAACTCGGATGACAACACTTTCTCAAAACAATCATAATATGATATAACAAGGTGGTATCTCGCTAGCCCTTTCTGAGACCGCAAAACATAAATGCAGAGCACCTTTAAAGACCAAGGACTGACTAGACATTGTAATTCATGGTAAAAGAGATCAAGTCAAGTCATACTCAATGTAAACTAACAGTAATGAATGCAAATGATAGCGGTGCTCTCCAACTGGTGCTTTTTAATAAGAGGGTGATGACTCAGCATAAAAGTAAATAGATAGGCCCTTCACAGAGGGAAGTAGGGATTTGTAGAGGTGCCAGAGCTTGGTTTTGAAATAGAGGTGAATAATATTTTGAGCGGTATACTTTCATTGTCAATATAACAACCAAGAGATGGCGATATCTTCCATGCTACACACATTATAGGCGGTTCCCAAACAGAATGGTAAAGTTTATACTCCCCCTTCCACCAACAAGCATCAATCCATGGCTTGCTTGAAACAACGAGTGCCTCCAACTAACAAGAGTCCTAGGGGGAGTTTTGTTTGCAATTATTTTGATTTAGTTTGCATAAAGCATGGTACTGGGCATCCCGGTGACCAGCCATTTATCTCGTGAGTGAGGAGCAGAGTCCACTGCTCTTGAGAATAACCCGCCTAACATGGAAGATACAGACAGCCCCAGTTGATACATGAGCTATTCGAGCATACAAAACAGGATATTTATTTGAAGGTTTAGAGTTTGGCACATAAAAATTTACTTGGAACGGCAGGTAGATACCGTATATAGGTAGGTATAGTGGACTCATGTGGAATAACTTTGGGGTTTAAGGAGTTTGGATGCACAAGCAGCCCGCTTAGTATAGGTGAAGGCTAGCAAAAGACTGGGAAGCGACCAGCTAGAGAGAGACAACAGTCATGAACATGCATTAAAATTAATCAACACCGAATGCAAGCATGAGTAGGATATAATCAACCATGAACATAAATATCATGAAGGCCATGTTGATTTTGTTTCAACTACATGCATGAACATGTGCCAAGTCAAGTCACTTAAATCATTCAGAGGAGGATATCACCCTATCATACCACATCATAACCATTTTAATAGCATGTTGGCACGCAAGGTAAACCATTATAACTCATAGCTAATCAAGCATGGCAAAAGAAACTATGATCTTTAGTTGTCATTGCGAACATGTTTATTCATAATAGGCTAAATCAGGAACGATGAACTAATCATATTTACAAAAACAAAAGAGGTTGAGTTCATACCGGCTTTTCTCATCTCAGCTAGTCCATCATACATCATCATAATTTCCTTTCACTTGCACGACCAAATGATGTGAATTAATAATAATAGTGCACGTGCATTGGACTAAGCTGGAATCTGCAGGCACTCAATAAACAGGAGAAGACAAGGCAATATGGGCTCTTTTGTCAGATCAACAATAATGCATATAAGAGCCACTTCAACAATTTAATTATGGTCTTCTCCTATCGACCCCCAAAGAAAAGAAAAGAAATAAAACTATTTACACGGGAAAGCTCCCAACAAGCAAAAGAAGAACAAGAAATGTTTTTGGGTTTTCTTTTTAATTACTACTACAAGCATGGAAATTAAATTGATTAAAAGCTACAACTAATTTTTTGGTTTTTCTTAAGGTTTATTAAACAGACAAGAAGAAAGCATAAAAAAGGAAAATAAACTAGCATGGATGATATAATGAAAAAGTATGAGCACCGACATCTAGCAATGAGTGTGTGAGCATAAATGTAATGTCGGTGAGAAATATGTACTCCCCCACGCTTAGGATTTTGGCCTAAGTTGGTCTATGGCCACGGCTGGCCTGGCGGATATCCATAATAATAGTTGGGGTCGTACTGTGGTGCAGACAAGGAAGACTCCGATTGCCACTGGCTGACAATCATCTCCGGATCCCACTGGTAATTAGACTGTCGTGAAGGATCAAATTGTGGTTCCGGCTCTGGCTCCTCGGCTGGTGCAGGGTTCTGCTAGGCGTGGATAGCCGTCAACGGAACAAGGTACGTGCCTACAGTCAAATCAAACAAAGAAGGAGCAGGCAAGGTAATAGTCTCAGGATGATGTTTATTAAAGAACAATTGATATTTAAGTTGTCCTTACCTATTCTTAACAATAAAATCATGTGCTACCATACTTTATAATCTAAATAAACACGAGGCAGCACCTTTTCTTCCTTCTCATAATGCCTAATAGGTATGTTAAAATGTGCAGCTAGGCGTGTGGCATAGATGCCTCCAGAGATGGGGCCCTTGGTACGGTTCAGACTTAACCATTTGGCAATAATGCCGCCCATACTAAAAGAGTTATCACCGTATAAACTATGGTGCAAAATAATAATATCAGGGATACTCAGGTTTCCATAGTTTCCGCGACCAATTAGGAAACGACTAGCAAATAATGCAAAATAACGTAAAACAGGAAAGTGAATGCTAGTGATTCGTGCATCGAAAACCTTCCTTGTTTGCCCTACAGTGATAGTGTCAATAAATCCCTCCACATCATCACGATGTGGTTCTTCTGTATTGCCCTCAAAAGGGACTAAACAAATCCGACAGAAATCATAAAGTGACATCTCCTTATGCTCATCATATAAATGAAACTCCACCGTAGGTGGTGAGTTCCTAGAATGAAAATGAAAGTTCTGCACAAAGGTATTTGTGAGCAAGAGATACTGATCACATTGGTCGTGGAGGAAAGCGGTAAGGCCCATAGTCTGAGCCAACTCATGAAAATCTTCATAAATCCCGGCTGCTCTCAAGAAATCCTCAGAAGGCCATTCACATGCCCGAACCTCCGCAGTGTGAGGCAGATTATACTTAGGCTTTGGTGCCTTTTCCTTCGAACTTTGGCTCGATGAGCCCCTCAAAAGTCTCCTCATCATTTTCTGAAAATTCTGAAATTTTTAGTAACTTCAAAATAAAAGTAAACCAAACTCAATAATATTGATAGCAACTACTCCTACAAGTGCCTAGGGCCTATATCATGCATCAAAACTACTTTTGACCATATAAATTTGACATGCAAGCTCAAGAACAGGGTCACCTAAGCAGCAAAAATTTGCAATGAATAAAGCACTAGAACAAAAACTAATTGGACCAATGGAGGAGTCACATACCAAGGAACAATCTCCCCAAGCAGTTTTGTGAGAGGTGCTTTGAGCAAGGAGATCGAAAATGGCAGCAAAACGAGCTTGGACTCGGGTTTGAGCTGGTTATTCGTGTTTGGGGGAGGAAGAAGGATTGTATGGGTGAAAGGATAAGTGGAGGAGGGCCACCATGGGCCCACAAGGCAGGGGGGCACGCCCTAGGGGGGTGGGTGCGCCCTCCACCCTCGTGGCAAGGTGGTTGGCCCCCTGGCGTGTTCTTTGTTCCATAAATCCTCAAATATTCTAGAAAAAATCATATTTAAATTTCAGGGCATTGGGAGAACTTTTATTTTCGAGGTATTTTTATATTGCACGGATAATCAGATAATAGACAGACAAATATTTATTTTTATTTTATTGAATATAAATAACAGAAAGTAAAAGTGGGGTACAGAAGGTTGTGCCTTCTAGTTTCATCCATCTCATGATCATCAAAAGGGATCCACTAACAAGGTTGATCAAGTCTTGTTAACGAACTCATTCCAAATAACATGGAACTGGAGAAATTTCGAATAACACTATGTTACCTCAACGGGGATATGCACATCCCCAATAGTACGAATATCATATTTCTTCTTGATAGTAGGACGAGGAAATTCAAAACCTCCAAATATAATCGATGGAATTTTTCCAATAGAGTAGATACTATGAACTTGAGGTTGTTTCCTCGGAAAGTGTACCGTATGCTCATTACCATTAAAATGAAAAGTGACATTGCCTTTAGTGCAATCAATAACAGCCCCTGCAGTATTCAAAAAGGGTCTTCCAAGAATAATAGACACACTATCGTCCTCGGGAATATCAAGAATAACAAAGTCCGTTAAAATAGTAACGTTTGCAACTACAACAGGCACATTCTCACAAATACCGACAGGTATAGCAGTTGAATTATCAGCCATTTGCAAAGATATTTCAGTAGGTGTCAACTTATTCAAATGAAGTCTATGATATAAAGAGAGAGGCATAACACTAACACCGGCTCCAAGATCACATAAAGCAGTTTTAACATAGTTTCTTTTAATAGAGCATGGTATAGTGGGTACTCCTGGATCTCCCAGTTTCTTTGGTATTCCACCCTTAAAAGTGTAATTAGCAAGCATGGTGGAAATTTCAGCTTCTGGTATCTTTCTTTTATTTGTAATAATATATTTCATGTACTTAGCATAAGGATTGGTTTTGAGCACATCAGTTAATATCATACGCAAAAAGATAGGTCTAATCATTTCAGCAAAGCGCTCAAAATCCTCAACATCCTTTTTATTGGATGGTTTGGGCGGAAAGGGTATGGGTTTCTGAACCCAAGGCTCTCTTTCTTTACCGTGTTTCCTAGCAACAAAATCTTTCTTATCATAACGTTGATTCTTTGATTGTGGGTTATCAAGATCAACAGCAGGTTCAGTTTCTATATCATTACCATTACTAGGTTGAGCATCATCATGACCATTATTATTAGCATTATCACTAGTTTCAGGTTCATTACCAGGTTGTGTTTCAGCATCAAAAATAGAAATATCATTTGGATTCTCAGGTGTTTCAACAATAGGATCACTAGCAGCGTGCAAAGTCCTATCATTTTTCTTTTTATTCTTTTTAGAAGGACTAGGTGCATCTATATTATTTCTCTGAGAATCTTGCTCAATTCTCTTAGGATGGCCTTCAGGATACAAAGGTTCCTGAGTCATTGTACCAGTTCTAGTAGCCACTCTAACAGCATTATCATTATTCTTATTATTCAATTCATTGAGAAAATCATTTTGAGCTTTAAGTACTTATTCTACTTGAGTGGTAACCATAGAAGCATGTTTACTAATAAGTTTAAGTTCACCTTTGACATTAGCCATATAATCACCCAAGTGTCCTAGCATATTTGAATTGTATTTCAATTTTCTACCAAAATAAGCATTAAAGTCTTCTTGCTTAGCCATAAATTTATCAAACTCATCTAAGAATGGGCTAGCAAACTTAGTAAATGGGATTTCAGCTTTATCATATCTATAGAGAGAATTTACCTTTACTACGTGTGTTGGGTTATCAAGACCATGAGTTTCTTCAATAGGTAAAGGATTAAGATTATATGTTTCTTCAACATGCGGTAAATTAAGACCATGTATTTCTTCAATAGGAGATAAATTCTTAACATCTTCAGATTTAATACCCTTTTCTTTCATAGATTTATTTGCCTCTTGCATATCTTCAGGACTGAGAAATAGAATACCCCTCTTCTTCGGAGTTGGTTTAGGAATAGGCTCCGGAGGTGTCCAGTTATTTTCATTTTTCACCATATTATTCAATAGAATTTCAGCTTCATCCGGTGTTCTTTCTCTGAAAACAGAACTAGCACAACTATCCAGGTAATCTCTGGAGGCATTGTTTAGTCCATTATAAAAGATATCAAGTATTTCATTTTTCTTAAGAGGATGATCAGGCAAAGCATTAAGTAATTGGAGAAGCCTCCCCCAAGCTTGTGGGAGACTCTCTTCTTCAATTTGCACAAAATTATATATATCCCTGTAACATCCCAAATTTTCAATTTGGAATGTTATACATTAGATCATCATGCATGTCATATTTTCTTGCATTTTGCCGATCCTAGAAATTTCACGCAACTCAAGGACCTTCGGAGAGAGTTGGAGATTTCGTTATTTTCATATCTGAGAGTTTTCTCAAATTTGAAAAGAGGATCATTTGATTTATTTATTTCATCTTCAATTATTTTCCAATATCAAAAAAAATGAGAGAGGGAATAACATGACTTTCCCAAATTTAGGAAAAATGAAGATTTAATAAATAATTCAAATTTTGGTTTTGCCGCAGTTTTGTTTGCATTTTATTTGGATAGGGAAAAATGCCTGTTCTCAAAAATTGCATTCTAGGTCCGGAGTAAAGTTCATTTTGTTCGGCTCATTTTTAGGAGTCGGGGAAAATTTACTTTATATTTTTCGGAGTTCGTTTAGATAGTTTTTCTTTTGTTTTTCTGCGCGCGTAACCGATTTAAAAAAAAGATCCCGCCAGGCCAGCCGGGCCAAAGGCCCAGCCCGCCGCCGCTGCGCCCCAGCCTCCCTGCGCGCGTGCGCCAGCGCCAGGCCGCCGCCTCGCCTCTTAGCCGAGTCCCTCTAGGACTCTAGGCTAGCCCCCTTTCCTTGTTTTGTTTTCCCTCTTTTGCTTGCCCCCTACCCCAAGTAAATCCCCCCCTCACCTATATAAATACCCCAAGACCCCCCCCTCTCCCCACATCAATCCCCAAGCCGCAGCAAGCAGCAGCGCGCAGCCCCAAGCCGCCGCCGCCTTAGCCCGCTCCCACACCCACGTCGCGCCCCAAGCCGCCGCCGCCGCCGCATTACATCGCCTCTACCGCCCTACGTCGCCGCCACCACTGCCTTACGCCGCCGTTCGCCGGAGCCCCTCGCCAAGGTTGCCCCGCGCCGCGTCTCTTTTTCCTCCCTCGGTTCGGTTTTTCTTCTAAACCGTTCCGGTTTTCTTTCCGGTCTTTCCTTTCGGTTTTCTTCTGAAACCCTAGATCGGTTTTCCGTTTCTTTTCGGTTTCTTTTTCCGAAAACCCTAGATCGGTTTTCTTTCTTCTTTCAGAGCGTTCGTCCTAACGAACGTGATCACCGATTATTCTCGGTTAATGAACGTCCGTTCGTTTAACCGTTCGTCTCTTTCTTTTCGTTGGATTTATTCCGCGATCGTGATCTCAGATCCGATCCTCGTTTTAGTCTTTCTTCCCGCTCATTTATCGGAATCAGGTGATTCAAGCGCCTGGAGTTTCGTTTCAAAACCGCCGTTCCGTCTAATCAACTTAAACAAGTTTTTGCCCCGGTAAAATTTGACCTAGTTTCAACTTGCTAGAACCGAGTTGTTTCTTCCGCCGTTTGTTTTCCGTTTCTTTGTTCGGTTCGTTCTTTCTTTGCAACCGGAGTTCTTAAGTTGAACTTTCTGGTTCGTTCTCTTGTTCGAGTTTTACCTGTGCATTAGATGAGTACTTATTGTATGCTTGTTGTTTGTCTGCGATAGATCACCCGGATTGCGCCGCTTGTTACTTCGATTCCCTAGGTCTCGTGGATCATCAGCAAGGCAAGTAACACTTTGATCATACCTTTTCTACAACCCATGTTTTATTGCATTAGATCAATCCTCTCACATTGCATGATTAGGATCTAATTAAATTGTGGGATGGGAAGTAGAAGAGGTAGTACCTATTACCTGTTTATTATGAAACCTTTGGGAGTTACCTCTACGTTTGCTTATTATGCCATGCTATGCTAGTAGATGTGGATTGGGTGAGTGATATCCATGATAGATGTGAGATTTGATAATTTAATGGTTTTATCTAAGGTGGCAACTTAAACACACATCTGGGTGGATTGAGGCACCTGATGTCTATCAGGACTTGCCTGTTTTTTTTGGACCGCCACCCAGGCTCAAAGGGATCATAAGATCTTTCATGCTAGAAACTTCCGTGTGTAGCCACAAGCCATTATGGGCTCTGGCATAGTTGATTAAGTTGTGCGAACTCTTACGGGGTGGACTAGCAGATGTAGGGGTTGTAGGTGGTACGGTCTACCCCACATGTAAGGTGCTAGCGCTTCTGAAAGACTATGTCTCGGTCATCTGTCTTCTCAAACACCCTGTAGTGCAAGAAACTAAACGGAGGCGATCGAGTCTTGTGGGGAAAAGTGTGCAAACCTCTGCAGAGTGTACAAACTAATCATGATTAGCCGTGTCCCCGGTTATGGACAACTTGAGTATCTAGTACTTGAATATCATGTGAATCTCATCATGTTACTTCTAATTAATGTTGTTGGGTTTTAATCGTTCACTTATTTGGGATCGGAATGCTGTCAACCATTCTCGATGTTTAACAACTACCATGATAGTTAAATAAATTTATTCCTTTGCAGTAGGGAAAAACTGGCTTTACGCAAAACTGTAACCATAGAGCTTTCCACCAGCCATAAATGCATATAGTATAGCTGTTTCATTCCATTACTCTCTATGTGTTACTTTGCCAGCATATTCCATGTGCTGACCCGTTTTCGGGCTGCAACTTCTCATGTTGCAGACTTTTCAGACGACGAGTAATGTGCTTTTAGGTCGTGGTTCTACACTCAGTGATGCCGTTGGAGTTGATGGACCCATTTATCTTCCGAGTCTTCCGCTGTTATCGACATTAGATGGCCTTAAGCCATATTTATTGTAATAAGTTCTCTTTGATACAATAATGTAATAAGTGTGTGATTGCCACTCTGCTATAAATCCTTCGTTGTACTGTGTGGTGTCAGCATTACTGATCCAGGGATGACACCGGAGCACAGTAGGCTTGATCCATTCGGGTCGGGTCGCTACAGAGATGGTATCAGAGCACACGCTGACTTTAGGACACGACCACTAAGTTAAAGCCATAGATCACTATTCTCTTCTCATTTTCTAACTCCTCATCTTTTCTACTCTTTTAAGATGACGAACGTGAAGATTAAGTACGCTCAACCGGACGAAGGCACACCTTTTGGATTGCACTTGAAGGAAGTCACCAAGTACCTGAACATTGGATTACCAAGCTTCACGGGAACCTTCAATGCCACTCTGCCTGAAGAGGAGTGCTGGAAGATTCAAGCTCACGTTCCGGGAAGAACATTCACGCCAATCACGAAGCCTATAGATAGTGTTTTCAATGCACCAACCTGGAGTCTGGGAAGGAGCATGGCAGCTCATATCACCATGGGACGCATTGGAGAAGTTTACCAAGAAGACCTCAAGGACACTATCTACCAGATTTGCAGACGCCGAGATGAACAATGGGAGTTAGTCAGCACCAAGAAGGATAGATCCATTGCATCTTTCATCCAGGAGTTAAACCAGCACATTCGACGCCACGAGAACCAGATGTGCAATGACATGATAGAGTTGAAGAATGCGAAGGCAAGGATCATCGAGCTAGAAGGAGAATTGAAGTCTACACGCAAGGACTACATGGACGAGATCGTAGCTCTAGCAAGGCACAATGGCGATCTTAAGCAGGAGATTGAAGAACTCAAGAGGAAGTTAGCATCCACGGAGGAAGACGAGTACGTCGCATGTCCGGACAACTACATCATCATCGACGACACCGATTCGGATCCAAGTGAACCCGACTTTGAAGACGAAGCTGGAGCAGATATCATGGAGTCTTCCACCGGTTCAAATTTCTAGATGACCACTAGATAGTAGTAGTATTTCCCCCATGTAAACATTATAGTCGAGCACTTTTGCGATAGTTTAGACCGATTGTAAGCCCTTGTTTGATTGAATGAAGTGATTTTGTGTGCATTTGCTCATGTGCATTGGGGTAGTGTTTTCCCTTTAGACCTCACTCTATTCTCAATTCTCGTCTTTTCTAAACCCTCAGATGCCTCCGAGACGTGACAATGGATTTCCACCGGAGCTCACTCAGTTGATCCAGCAGCAGAATCAATTGATGCAGATGTTAGTCCAGAACCAGCAGAACAACAACAACACCCCACCACCACCACCACCTGTTGACCACTTAGCTCGTTTCCTTAGGCTAAATCCGCCGGTGTTTTCCAGTAGCACCGAGCCGATAGTAGCAGACGATTGGCTCCGCAAGATAGGAAGCGAGTTGACCACTGCAGGATGCACGGATGGTGAGAAAGTGAAGTTTGCCGCTCACCAGCTTGACGGACCCGCGGCAGCATGGTGGGAGAATTTCACAGCCACTTACCCAGTTGACACTGTCACATGGGATCAGTTTCAGCAAGCTTTCCGCACTGCCCATGTTTCAGCAGGAGCTATGGCCATAAAGAAGCGTGAGTTTCGCAACTTACGCCAAGGAGGAAGGACCGTTGGCCAGTACGTTGACGACTTCAGCAAGTTAGCACGTTATGCCCCAGATGATGTTGCTACGGATGCAGCTAAGCAGGAGAAGTTTCTGGAAGGATTGAATGATGAGCTAAGCATGCAGTTGATGGTAGCAAGTTTCAACAACTACCAGGAGTTGGTAGATCGTGCCATCATGATTGAAGGGAAGCAACAGCAGATTGAGAACCGCAAGAGGAAGTATGGACAGGGGAAGAATAAATCTGGAGCCCAGTAGAAGCACCGTTTTGCCCCTAAACCGGGATTTCAGTTTCAGCATACCCATGGAGGAGGTAGCTCGCACAACCATAATGGCCACAAGAATGGTAATGGGAATGGAGGAAGCAACAGCCAGAATCGGACCATCCCATCAACCCCAACCAAGAGAGACCTGAGTCAAGTCACCTGTTTCAAGTGTTCCAAGACCGGACATTATGCCAATGAATGTCCCGAAGGCCAGAATGGAAATGGCAATGGAAGCTCTGGGAAGAAGCCGAACCCTTTCAACAGGGGACAGGTGAACCACATTAGTGTGGAGGAGGTTGAAGATCAGCCTGATGCAGTAATCGGTAAGTTTCTGGTTAAGTCATTTACTGCACTTGTTCTTTTTGATACTGGTGCATCGCATTCATACATATCAAGGGGATTTGTGGATAAATATAACCTGCCAACCCAAGCCCTTAGGTCACCCATGTTAGTAAGCTCACCAGGAGCGGAGTTCATGGCTAGATGATGGTGTGATCAGTTACCATTAAGGATTGGTAACTATGTTTTTCCCTCAGATCTAATAGTATTGGAATCTCAAGGATTGGATGTGATATTAGGCATGGATTGGTTGTCGATGTATGGAGGAAACATCGATTACGCTAGTAAGTCAATTTTGCTTACCACACCAGAAGGAAGAAGGATCAAGTATGTATCCCGGCATGTGCCAAACAGGACACAAGTAAACTGCCTAACAGGAGTTGTGCAAGAAGAAGTACCAGTGGTAAAGGATTTTCCTGATGTATTTCCTGAGGAATTACCAGGCATGCCACCGGATAGAGACATTTAGTTTATGATTGAGTTATTGCCAGGTACAGGCCCAATATCGAAGCGACCGTACCGGATGCCAGCAAAGGATTTGGTGGAAATTAAGAATCAGATTAAGGAGTTATTGGATAAAGGTTACATTCGCCCAAGTTCTTCGCCTTGGGGATCACCCTTACTTCTAGTGGAAAAGAAGGATGGATCATTAAGGATGGTTGTAGATTATCGGGGATTGAATGAAGTAACCATCAACAACAAGTACCCACTGCCAATGATCAACGATCTGTTTGATCGGTTGCAAGGAGCTAAAGTGTTTTCCAAGATCGATTTGCGATCAGGGTACCATCAGTTGAAGATTCGAGAGCAGGACATACCTAAGACAGCATTCACAACAAGATATGGATTGTATGAGTATACCGTTATGTCATTTGGATTGACTAACGCACCTGCCTATTTTATGAACCTGATGAACAAAGTGTTTATGGAGTTTTTGGATAAGTTCGTCATAGTGTTCATTGATGACATCCTGGTTTATTCAAAGAATGAAGAGGAGCATAAGGAACATTTGCGTTTGGTTTTGGAGAAACCAAGGGAACATCAGTTATACGCCAAATTCAGCAAATGTGAGTTTTGGTTGAAGGAAGTTGGATTCCTCGGACACGTTATATCCGGAGAAGGTATAGCAGTTGACCCTACTAAGGTTGAGACAGTAACCGAATGGGAATCACCAACGACAGTTGGAGAGATCCGGAGTTTTCTTGGACTCGCAGGATACTACCGGAGGTTTATTGAGAATTTCTGAAAGATTGCAAAGCCTATGACTGAATTGTTGAAGAAGGATACTAAGTTCAAATGGACTGGGGAATGTGAGGCTAGTTTCCAGGAATTGAAGAAACGTTTGGTTACCTCACCAGTATTGATTTTGCCAGATCAGACCAAGGATTATGAGGTGTATTGCGACGCTTCACATCGAGGACTTGGAGCAGTGCTTATGCAGGAAGGGAGAGTTGTTTCGTATGCTTCACGACAACTGAAGCCTCATGAGTTGAATTATGCCACGCATGATTTGGAGTTAGCAGCCGTAGTGCATGCATTGAAAACATGGAGACATTTCCTCATTGGAAATCATTGTGAGGTGTACACGGATCACAAGAGTTTGAAGTACATTTTCACGCAGAAGGAGTTGAACCTCAGACAGAGGAGATGGTTGGGGCTCATCAAGGATTATGATATGAGATTGCATTACCATCCCGGAAAAGCTAATGTAGTAGCTGATGCATTGAGCCGTAAGAGCCATGTCAATACCCTAATGACGGGGAAAATACCCAAGGAGTTAGCAGAAAACCTTCGTGAGCTATGTTTGGAAATAGTTCCGAGAGGCTATGTAGCAGCATTGGAGATTCAGTCAACATTGATGGATAAGATCAGAGAAGCTCAGAAATCTGACAAGGAGATTGCTGCTATAAAAGAGAAATTGAGTGAAGGAAAAGCAAAGGGATTTCGTGAGGATGAGCACGATACCTTATGGTTTGAGGACCGTGTTTATGTGCCAAATGACCTGGAGATCAGGAAGTTGATTTTGCAAGAGGCACATGATTCACCGTATTCGATTCACCCAGGGAATACCAAGATGTATTTGGATTTAAAGGAAACATTCTGGTGGACCGGAATGAAGAAGGATATTGCAGCATATGTAGCAGTTTGTGACGTATGTCAGAGAGTAAAGGCAGAGCATTAGAAGCCAGCAGGATTGTTACAACCATTGCCGATACCTGAATGGAAGTGGGATAAGATAGGCATGGATTTTATCACCGGACTACCCAGGACGAAAGCAGGCTATGACTCGATATGGGTAGTAGTTGATCGTTTGACGAAGGTAGCACATTTTATTCCAGTTAAGACCACTTACACCAGTGCTAAGTTGGCGAAGATATACATGACTAGGATCATTTGTTTGCATGGAGTTCCGAGGAGTATCGTATCAGATAGAGGAACCCAATTTACCTCAAAGTTTTGGAATCAGTTGCATGAAACTTTAGGAACCATACTAGAGTTCAGCACAGCTTTTCATCCGCAGACGGATGGACAGACCGAGAGAGTCAATCAGATTTTGGAAGATATGCTGAGAGCTTGTGCACTAGATTATGGATCTAGTTGGGACGATAACTTGCCGTATGCGGAGTTTTCCTACAACAATAGTTACCAAACCAGTTTGAAGATGGCACCTTTCGAAGCTTTATACGGAAGGAGGTGCAGGACACCGTTGTCATGGGACGAAGTTGGAGACCGTCAATTCTTTGGACCAGATTTGATTAAGGAGTCTAAACGGAAAGTTAAGTTGATTCGCGATAGGCTCAAGGTAGCCCAATCCAGGCAGAAGAGCTACGCAGATTCTAAACGCAAGGAGACAGTTTACGAAACTG
The DNA here is from genome assembly GCF_003073215.2 of Triticum urartu. NCBI lineage: Eukaryota > Viridiplantae > Streptophyta > Magnoliopsida > Poales > Poaceae > Triticum > Triticum urartu. The sequence goes on along the minus strand of NC_053027.1, from coordinate 357,866,772 downwards.
GAGACCGAGTTTATCTCCGAGTATCCCCACTTCGAGGAGTTAAGCGCTTTGGAGTTAAGGGAAAGTTAGCACCGCGTTTCGTTGGACCGTACAAGATCTTGCAACGTATGGGAGAAGTTGCTTATAAGTTGGAATTACCAGAGGTACTGTCAGGAGTTCATGATGTATTCCATGTTTCTCAGCTAAAGAAATGTCATGCCGAGATGGCGGAGATACCGCTAAGAGATACCATGCCGCTTGAAGCAATTCAGTTGAAGGACGACTTTACATATGAGGAGAAGCCAGTCAAGATTCTCGAGTTTGCCAGCAGAGTTACTCGTAGCAAGGTTATCAAGTTTTGCAAAGTTCAGTGGAACCACCACTCAGAGGATGAAGCCACCTGGGAGAGAGAAGAAGATTTGCTCAAGGACCACCCTCACCTATTTTCTAGCCAACCCGAATCTCGAGGGCGAGATTCATATTAAGGGGGGTTAGGTTTGTAACATCCCAAATTTTCAATTTGGAATGTTATACATTAGATCATCATGCATGTCATATTTTCTTGCATTTTGCCGATCCTAGAAATTTCACGCAACTCAAGGACCTTCGGAGAGAGTTGGAGATTTTGTTATTTTCATATGTTATTTTCATATCTGAGAGTTTTCTCAAATTTGAAAAGAGGATCATTTGATTTATTTATTTCATCTTCAATTATTTTCCAATATCAAAAAAAATGAGAGAGGGAATAACATGACTTTCCCAAATTTAGGAAAAATGAAGATTTAATAAATAATTCAAATTTTGGTTTTGCCGCAGTTTTGTTTGCATTTTATTTGGATAGGGAAAAATGCCTGTTCTCAAAAATTGCATTCTAGGTCCGGAGTAAAGTTCATTTTGTTCGGCTCATTTTTAGGAGTCGGGGAAAATTTACTTTATATTTTTCGGAGTTCGTTTAGATAGTTTTTCTTTTGTTTTTCTGCGCGCGTAACCGATTTAAAAAAAAGATCCCGCCAGGCCAGCCGGGCCAAAGGCCCAGCCAGCGCGCGCGCCAGGCGCAGCGCCAGGCCGCCGCCTCCCTCGCTCTAGGCCGAGTCCCAGAGGGACTCTAGGCCGGTTAGCCCCCCCTTTCCTTGTTTTGTTTCCCTCTTTTGCTTGCCCCCTACCCCAAGTAATCCCCCCCACCTATATAAATACCCCCACAAGACCCCCCCCAAGACCCCCCCCCTCTCCCCACATCAATCCCCAAGCCGCAGCAAGCAGCAGCGCGCAGCCCCAAGCCGCCGCCGCCTTAGCCCGCTCCCACACCCACGCCGCGCCCCAAGCCACCGCCGCCGCCGCATTACATCGCCGTCGGCGCCGCCCTACGTCGCCGCCGCCGCCTTACGCCGCCGTTCGCCAGAGCCCCTCGCCAAGGTTGCCCCGCGCCGCGTCTCTTTTTCCTCCCTCGGTTCGGTTTTTCTTCTAAACCGTTCTGGTTTTCTTTCCGGTTTTTCGTTTCGGTTTTCTTCCGAAACCCTAGATTGGTTTTCCGTTTCTTTTCAGTTTCTTTTTCCGAAAACCCTAGATCGGTTTTCTTTCTTCTTTCGGACCGTTCGTCCTAACGAACGTGATCACCGATTATTCTCGGTTAACGAACGTCCGTTCGTTTAACCATTCGTCTCTTTCTTTTCGTCGGATTTATTCCGCGATCATGATCTCAGATCCGATCCTCGTTTTAGTCTTTCTTCCCGCTCGTTTATCGGAATCAGGTGATTCAAGCGCCCGGAGTTTCATTTCGAAACCGCCATTCTGTCTAATCAACTTAAACAAGTTTTTGCCCCGGTAAAATTTGACCTAGTTTCAACTTGCTAGAACCGAGTTGTTTCTTCCGCCGTTTGTTTTCCGTTTCTTTGTTCGGTTCATTCTTTCTTTGCAACCGGAGTTCTTAAGTTGAACTTTCTGGTTCGTTCTCTCGTTCGAGTTTTACCTGTGCATTAGATGAGTACTTATTGTATGCTTGTTGTTTGTCTGCGATAGATCACCCGGATTGCGCCGCTTGTTACTTCGATTCCCTAGGTCTCGCGGATCATCAGCAAGGCAAGTAACACTTTGATCATACCTTTTCTACAACCCATGTTTTATTGCATTAGATCAATCCTCTCACACTGCATGATTAGGATCTAATTAAATTGTGGGATGGGAAGTAGAAGAGGTAGTACCTATTACCTGTTTATTATGAAACCTTTGGGAGTTACCTCTACGTTTGCTTATTATGCCATGCTATGCTAGTAGACGTGGATTGGGTGAGTGATATCCATGACAGATGTGAGATTTGATAATTTAATGGTTTTATCTAAGGTGGCAACTTATACACACATCTGGGTGGATTGAGGCACCTGATGTCTATCAGGACTTGCCTATTTTTTTTGGACCGCCACCCAGGCTCAAAGGGATCATAAGATCTTTCATGCTAGAAACTTCCGTGTGCAGCCACAAGCCATTATGGGCTCTGGCATAGTTGATTAAGTTGTGCGAACTCTTACGGGGTGGACTAGCAGATGTAGGGGTTGTAGGTGGTACGTCTACCCCACATGTAAGGTGCTAGCACTTCTAAAAGACTATGTCTCGGTCATCCGTCTTCTCAAACACCTTGTAGTGCGAGAAACTAAACGGAGGCGATCGAGTCTTGTGGGGAAAAGTGCGCAAACCTCTGCAGAGTGTACAAACTAATCATGATTAGCCGTGTCCCCGGTTATGGACAACTTGAGTATCTAGTACTTGAATATCATGTGAATCTCATCATGTTACTTCTAATTAATGTTGTTGGGTTTTAATCGTTCACTTATTTGGGATCGGAATGCTGTCAACCATTCTCGATGTTTAACAACTACCATGATAGTTAAATAAATTTATTCCTTTGCAGTAGGGAAAAACTGGCTTTACGCAAAACTATAACCATAGAGCTTTCCACCAGCCATATATGCATATAGTATAGCTGTTTCATTCCATTACTCTCTATGTGTTACTTTGCCAGCATATTCCATGTGCTGACCCGTTTTCGGGCTGCAACTTCTCATGTTGCAGACTTTTCAGACGACGAGTAATGTGCTTTTAGGTCGTGGTTCTATACTCAGTGATGCCCTTGGAGTTGATGGACCCATTTATCTTCCGAGTCTTCCGCTGTTATCGACATTAGATGGCCTTAAGCCATATTTATTGTAATAAGTTCTCTTTGATACAACGATGTAATAAGTGTGTGATTGCCACTCTGCTATAAATCCTTCGCTGTACTGTGTGGTGTCAGCATTACTGATCCAGGGATGACACCGGAGCACAGTAGGCTTGATCCATTCGGGTCGGGTCGCTACAATCCCTTAAAGGAGCTTGTTTCTTATGAGCATGGAAATATTTAGCAGAGAAGTAATAAATCATATCCTGGGGACTATGCACACAAGAAGATCAAGAGAATTAAACCATATCTTAGCATCACCTTTTAATGAGAACAGAAATATTTTAAGGATATAAAAGTAGCGAGTTCTCTCATCTTTAGTGAACAGGGTAGCTATATCATTCAGTTTAGTATGATGTGCCACAATAGTTTCAGATTCATAACCATGAAAAGGATCAGATTCAACCAAAGTAATTATATCAGGATCAACAGAGAATTCATAATCCTTATAAGTAACAAAGATTGGTGAAGTAGCAAAAGTAGGGTCAGGTTTCATTCTAGCATTTAGAGATTGCTTACTCCATTTAGCTAATAATTTTTTAAGTTCAGTTCTATTTCTGCAAGCTAAAATTGCTAAAGAAGCATCTTGATCAAAAACGTAACCCTTAGGAATAGCAAGTGGTTCTTCATCATCACTTTCATCAGTATCATCAGATTCAATATTTGCAATTTCTCTATCCCTAGCAAGTTGTTCATCAAGAAAAGCCCTAAGTGGTATAGTAGTATCAGGCATAGAGGTAGTTTCATCATAAGTATCATGCATAGCAGAAGTGGCATCATCAATAACATGCGACATATCAGAACGAATAGCAGAAGCAGGTGTAGGTGTTGCAAGCTTAATCAAAACAGAAGGTGAATCAAGTGCAGAGCTAGATGGCAGTTCCTTACCTCCCCTCGTAGTTGAGGGATAGATCTTGGTTTTTGATTCTCTCAAGTTCTTCATAATGATAAGCAGATATATATCCCAAGTGACTCAAAGAATAGAGCTATGCTCCCCGGCAACGGCGCCAGAAAATAGTCTTGATAACCCACAAGTATAGGGGATCGCAACAGTTTTCGAGGGAAGAGTATTCAACCCAAATTTATTGATTCGACACAATGGGAGCCAAAGAATATTCTCAAGTATTAGCAGCTGAGTTGTCAATTCAACCACACCTGGAAACTTAATATCTGCAACAAAGTATTTAGTAGCAAAGTAATATGATAGTGGTGATAACGGTAGCAAAAGGTAACGGTAGTAGAAGTAATGTTTTTGGTATTTTGTAGTGATGATAGCAATAGCAACAGAAAAGTAAATAAGCGGAGAACAATATATGGAAAGCTCGTAGGAAATGGATCGGAGACGGAGAATAATGCCGGATGCGGTTCATCATGTAACAGTCATAACCTAGGGTGACACAGAACTAGCTCCAGTTCATTGATATAATGTAGGCATGTATTCCAAACATAGTCATACGTGCTTATGGAAAAGAACTTGCATGACATCTTTTGTCCTACCCTCGTGTGGCAGCGGGGTCCTTACAGAAATTAAGGGATATTAAGGCCTCCTTTTAATAGAGAACCGGAACAAAGCATTAACACATAGTGAATACATGAACTCCTCAAACTACGGTCATCACCGGTAAGTATCCCGATTATTGTCACTTCGGGGTTAATGGATCATAACACATAATAGGTGACTATAGACTTGCAAGATAGGATCAAGAACACTCATATATTGATGAAAACATAATAGGTTCAGATCTGAAATCATGGCACTCGGGCCCTAGTGACAAGCATTAAGCATAGCAAAGTCATAGCAACATCAATCTCAGAACATAGTGGACACTAGGGATCAAACCCTAACAAAACTAACTCGATTACATGATAGATCCCATCCAACTCATCAGCGTCCAACAAGCCTACGATGGAATTACTCACACACGTCGGTGAGCATCATGAAATTGGTGACGGAGGATGGTTGATGATGACGATGGCGATGGATTCCCCTCTCCGGAGCCCCGAACGGACTCCAGATCAGCCCTCCCAAGAGGTTTTAGGGCTTGGCGGCGGCTCCATATCGTAAAACGTGATGATTTCTTCTCCCTGATTTTTTTCTCATCGAAACTCAATATATGGAGGTGGAGTTGGAGTCAGAGACGCAACAGGCAGGCCACAAGGTAGGGGGCGTGCCCCCACCCTCGTGGCAAGGTGGTGGGCCCCCTCGCCTTCATCTTTGGCAAGTATTTTTCTTATTTTCTGAAAAGTATCTTCGTGAAGTTTCAGGTCATTTCGAGAACGTTTGCTCCTGCACATAAATAACACCATGGTAATTCTGCTAAAAACAGCGTCAGTCCGGGTTAGTTCCATTCAAATCATGCAAGTTAGAGTCCAAAACAAGGGCAAAAGTGTTTGGAAAAGTAGATACGTTGTGGAAGTATCAACTCCCCCAAGCTTAAACCTTTTCTTGTCCTCAAGCAATTCAGTTGACAAACTGAAATTCATAAAGAAAAACTTCTACAAACTCTATTTGCTCTTGTTGTTGTAAATATGTAAAGCCAGCATTCAAGTTTTCAGCAAAGATTATAACTAACCACATTCACAATAACGCATATGTCTCAAGTTTACTCATATCAATAGCATAATCAACTAGCGAGCCATAATAATAGAACTCCGATGACAACACTTTCTCAAAACAATCATAATACGATATAACAAGGTGGTATCTCGCTAGCCCTTTCTGAGACCACAAACCATAAATGCAGAGCACCTTTAAAGACCAAGGACTGACTAGACATTGTAATTCATGGTAAGAGAGATCAAGTCAAGTCATACTCAATGTAAACTAACAGTAATGAATGCAAACGACAGCGGTGCTCTCCAACTGGTGCTTTTTAATAAGAGGGTGATGACTCAGCATAAAAGTAAATAGATAGGCCCTTCGCAGAGGGAAGCAGGGATTTGTAGAGGTGCCAGAGCTCGGTTTTGAAATAGAGGTGAATAATATTTTGAGCGGTATACTTTCATTGTCAACATAACAACCAAGAGATGGCGATATCTTCCATGCTACACACATTATAGGCGGTTCCCAAACAGAATGGTAAAGTTTATACTCCCCCTTCAACCAACAAGCATCAATCCATGGCTTTCTCGAAACAACGAGTGCCTCCAACTAACAAGAGTCCTAGGGGGAGTTTTGTTTGCAATTATTTTGATTTAGTTTGCATAAAGCATGGGACTGGGAATCCCGGTGACTAGCCATTTATCTCGTGAGTGAGGAGCGGAGTCCACTCCTCTTGAGAATAACCTGCCTAACATGGAAGATACAGACAACCCTAGTTGATACATGAGCTATTCGAGCATACAAAACAGGATATTTATTTGAAGGTTTAGAGTTTGGCACATACAAATTTACTTGGAACGGCAGGTAGATACCATATATAGGTAGGTATAGTGGACTCATGTGGAATAACTTTGGGGTTTAAGGAGTTTGGATGCACAAGCAGTATTCCCGCTTAGTACAGGTGAACGCTAGCAAAATACTGGGAAGCGACCAGCTAGAGAGCGACAACAGTCATGAACATGCATTAAAATTAATCAACACCGAATGCAAGCATGAGTAGGATATAATCCACCATGAACATAAATATCGTGAAGGCTATGTTGATTTTGTTTCAACTACATGCGTCAACATGTGCCAAGTCAAGTCACTTAAATCATTCAGAGGAGGATACCACCCTATCATACCACATCTTAACCATTTTAATAGCATGTTGGCATGCAAGGTAAACCATTATAACTCATAGCTAATCAAGCATGGCATAAGAAACTATGATCTCTAGTTGTCATTGCAAACATGTTTATTCATAATAGGCTGAATCAGGAATGATGAACTAATCATATTTACAAAAACAAAAGAGGTCGAGTTCATACCAGCTTTTCTCATCTCAGCCAGTCCATCATATATCATCATAAATGCCTTTCACTTGCACGACCGAACGATGTGAATTAATAATAATAGTGCACGTGCATTGGACTAAGCTGGAATCTGCAAGCATTCATTAAATAGAACAAGACAAGGCAATATGGGCTCTTTTGTCAGATCAACAATAATGCATATAAGAGCCACTTCAACAATTTAATTATGGTCTTCTCCTATCGACCCCCAAAGAAAAGAAAAGAAATAAAACTATTTACACGGGAAAGCTCCCAACAAGCAAAAGAAGAACAAGAAATGTTTTTGGGTTTTCTTTTTAATTACTACTACAAGCATGGAAATTAAATTGATTAAAGCTACAACTAATTTTTTTGGTTTTTCTTAAGGTTTATTAAACACACAAGAAGAAAGCATAAAAAAGGAAAATAAACTAGCATGAATGATACAATGAAAAAGTATGAGCACCGACATCTAGCAATGAGTGTGTGAGCATAAATGTAATGGCAGTTAGAAATACGTACTCCCCCAAGCTTAGGCTTTTGGCCTAAGTTGGTCTATGGCCATGGCTGGCCTGGCGGATATCCATAATAATAGTTGGGGTTGTACTGTGGTGCAGACGAGGAAGACTCCGATTGCCACTGGCTGACAATCATCTTCGGATCCCACTGGTAATTAGACTGTCGTGAAGGATCAAACTGTGGTTCCGGCTCTGGCTCCTCGGCTGGTGCCGGGTTCCGGTAGGCGTGGATAGCCGTCAACGGAACAAGGTACGTGCCTACAGTCAAATCAAACAAAGAAGGAGCAGGCAAGGTAATAGTCTCAGGATGATGTTTATTAAAGAACAATTGATATTTAAGCTCTCTTCCTTATTCTTAACAATAAAATCATGTGCTACCATACTTTATTATCTAAATAAACACGAGGCAGCACCTTTTCTTCCTTCTCATAATGCCTAATAGGTATGTTAAAATGTGCAGCTAGGCGTGTGGCATAGATGCCTCCAAAGATGGGGCCCTTGGTATGGTTCAGACTTAACCGTTTGGCAATAATGCCACCCATACTAAAAGAGTTATCACCGTATAAACCGTGGTGCAAAATAATAATATCAACGATACTCAGGTTTCCACAGTTTCCACGACCAATTAAGAAACGACTAGCAAATAATGCAAAATAACGTAAAACAGGAAAGTGAATGCTAGTGATTCGTGCATCGGAAACCTTCCTTGTTTCCCCTACAGTGATAGTGTCAATAAATCCCTCCACATCATCACGATGTGGTTCTTATGTATTGCCCTCAAAAGGGACTAAACAAATCCGACAGAAATCATAAAGTGACATCTCCTTATGCTCATCATATAAATGAAACTCCACCGTAGGTGGTGAGTTCCTAGAATGAAAATGAAAGTTCTGCATAAAGGTATTTGTGAGCAAGAGATACTGATCGCATTGGTCGTGGAGGAAAGCGTTAAGGCCCGCGGTCTGAGCCAACTCATGAAAATCTTCATAAATCCTGGCTGCTCTCAAGAAATCCTCGGAAGGCCATTCACACGCCCGAACCCCCGCGGTGCGAGGCAGATTATACTTAGGCTTTGGTGCCTTTTCCTTCGAACTTTGGCTCGATGAGCCCCTCAAAAGTCTCCTCATCATTTTCTAAAAAATTCTGAAATTTTTAGTAACTTCAAAATAAAAGTAAACCAAACTCAATAATATTGATAGCAACTACTCATACAAGTGCCTAGGGCCTATATCATGCATCAAAACTACTTTTGACCATATAAATTTGACATGCAAGCTCAAGAACAGGGTCACCTAAGTAGCAAAAATTTGCAATGAATAAAGCAGTATAACAAAAACTAATTGGACCAATGGAGGAGTCAGATACCTAGGAACAATCTCCCCAAGCAGTTTTGTGAGAGGTGCTTTGAGCAAGGAGATCGAAAATGGCAGCAAAACGAGCTTAGACTCGGGTTTGAGCTGGTTATTCGTGTTTGGGGGAGGAAGAAGGTGTGTATGGGTGAAAGGATAAGTGGAGGAGGGCCACCGTGGGCCCACGAGGCAGGAAGCGCGCCCTCCACCCTCCTGGCAAGGTGGTTGGCCCCCCTGGTGTGTTCTTTGTTCCATAAATCCTCAAATATTCTAGAAAAAATCATATTTAAATTTCAGGGCATTTGGAGAACTTTTATTTTCGAGGTATTTTTATATTGCACGGATAATCAGATAACAGACAGACAAATATTTATTTTTATTTTATTGAATATAAATAACAGAAAGTAAAAGTGGGGTACAGAAGGTTGTGCCTTCTAGTTTCATCCATCTCATGATCATCAAAAGGAATCCACTAACAAGGTTGATCAAGTCTTGTTAACGAACTCATTCCGAATAACATGGAACCGGAGAAATTTCGAATAACACTATGTTACCTCAACGGGGATATGCACATCCCCAATAATAAGAATATCATATTTCTTCTTGATAGTAGGAAGAGGAAATTCAAAACCTCCAAATATAATCGATGGAATTTTTCCAATAGAGTTGATACTATGAACTTGAGGTTGTTTCCTCAGAAAGTGTACCGTATGCTCATTACCATTAGCATGAAAAGTGACATTGCCTTTAGTGCAATCAATAACAGCCCCTACAATATTCAAAAAGGGTCTTCCAAGAATAATAGACATACTATCGTTCTCGGGAATACCAAGAATAACAAAGTCAGTTAAAATAGTAACATTTGCAACTACAACAGGCACATCCTCACAAATACCGACAGGTATAGCAGTTGATTTATCAGCCATTTGCAAAGATATTTCAGTAGGTGTCAACTTATTCAAATCAAGTCTATGATATACAGAGAGAGGCATAACACTAACACTGTCTCCAAGATCACATAAAGCAGTTTTAACATAGTTTCTTTTAGTAGAGCACGATATAGTGGGTACTCCTCGATCTCCCGGTTTCTCTGGTATTCCACCCTTAAAAGTGTAATTAGCAAGCATGGTGGAAATTTCAGCTTCCGGTATCTTTCTTTTATTTGTAATAATATATATCATGTACTTAGCATAAGGATTGGTTTTGAGCATATCAGTTAACCGCATACGCAAAAAGATAGGTCTAATCATTTCAGCAAAGCGCTCAAAATCCTCATCATCCTTTTTCTTGGATGGTTTGGGAGGAAAGGGCATGGGTTTCTGAACCCAAGGCCCTCTTTCTTTACCGTGTTTCTTAACAACAAAATCTTTCTTATCATAGCGTTGATTCTTTGATTGTGGGTTATCAAGATCAATAGCAGGTTCAATTTCTATATCATTACCATTACTAGGTTGAGCATCATCATGAACATTATTATTAGCATTATCACTAGTTTCAGGTTCATTACCAGGTTGTGTTTTAGCATCAGAAATAGAAATATCATTTGGATTCTCAGGTGTTTCAACAATAGGATCACCAGGAGCATGCAAAGTCCTATTATTTTTATTTTTCTTCTTTTTAGAAGGACTAGGTGCATCTATATTATTTCTCTGAGAATCTTGCTCAATTCTCTTAGGATGGCCTTCAGGATACAAAGGTTCCTGAGTCATTCTACCAGTTCTAGTAGCCACTCTAACAGCATTATCATTATTCTTATTATTCAATTCATGTACTTAGCATAAGGATTGGTTTTGAGCATATCAGTTAATATCATACGCAAAAAGATAGGTCTAATCATTTCAGCAAAGCGCTCAAAATCCTCAACATCCTTTTTCTTGGATGGTTTGGGCGGAAAGGGTATGGGTTTCTGAACCCAAGGCTCTCTTTCTTTACCGTGTTTCCTAGCAACAAAATCTTTCTTATCATAACGTTGATTCTTTGATTGTGGGTTATCAAGATCAACAGCAGGTTCAGTTTCTATATCATTACCATTACTAGGTTGAGCATCATCATGACCATTATTATTAGCATTATCACTAGTTTCAGGTTCATTACCAGGTTGTGTTTCAGCATCAAAAATAGAAATATCATTTGGATTCTCAGGTGTTTCAACAATAGGATCACTTGCAGCGTGCAAAGTCCTATCATTTTTCTTTTTATTCTTTTTAGAAGGACTAGGTGCATCTATATTATTTCTCTGAGAATCTTGCTCAATTCTCTTAGGATGGCCTTCAGGATACAAAGGTTCCTGAGTCATTCTACCAATTCTAGTAGCCACTCTAACAGCATTATCATTATTCTTATTATTCAATTCATTGAGAAAATCATTTTGAGCTTTAAGTACTTGTTCTACTTGAGTGGTAACCATAGAAGCATGTTTACTAATAAGTTTAAGTTCACCTTTGACATTAGCCATATAATCACCCAAGTGTCCTAGCATATTTGAATTGTATTTCAATTTTCTACCAAAATAAGCATTAAAGTCTTCTTGCTTAGCCATAAATTTATCAAACTCATCTAAGCATGGGCTAGCAAACTTAGTAAATGGGATTTCAGCTTTATCATATGTATAGAGAGAATTTACCTTTACTACCTGTGTCGGGTTATCAAGACCATGAGTTTCTTCAATAGGTAAAGGATTAAGATTATATATTTCTTCAACGAGCAGTAAATTAAGACCATGTATTTCTTCAATAGGAGATAAATTCTTAACATCTTCAGCTTTAATACCCTTTTCTTTCATAGATTTCTTTGCCTCTTGCATATCTTCAGGACTGAGAAATAGAATACCCCTCTTCTTCACAGTTGGTTTAGGAATAGGCTCCGGAGGTGTCCAATTATTTTCATTTATCACCATATTATTCAATAGAATTTCAGCTTCATCCGGTGTTCTTTCGCTGAAAACAGAACTAGCACAACTATCCAGGTAATCTCTGGAGGCATTGGTTAGTCCATTACAAAAGATATCAAGTATTTCATTTTTCTTAAGAGGATGATCAGGCAAAGCATTAAGTAATTGGAGAAGCCTCCCCCAAGCTTGTGGGAGACTCCCTTCTTCAATTTGCACAAAATTATATATATCCCTTAAAGCAGCTTGTTTCTTATGAGCAGGGAAATATTTAGCAGAGAAGTAATAAATATATCCTGGGGACTGTGGACACAACCAGGATGAAGAGAATTAAACCATATCTTGGCATCACCTTTTAATGAGAACGGAAATATTTGAAGGATATAAAAGTAGCGAGTTCTCTCATCTTTAGTGAACAGGGTAGCTATATCATTCAGTTTAGTAAGATGTGCCACAACAGTTTCAGATTCATAACCATGAAAAGGATCAGATTCAACCAAAGTAATTATATCAGGATCAGCAGAGAATTCATAATCCTTATCAGTAACAAAGATTGGTGAAGTAGCAAAAGTAGGGTCAGGTTTCATTCTAGCATTTAGAGATTGCTTACTCCGTTTAGCTAATAATTTTTTAAGTTCAGTTCTATTTCTGCAAGCTAAAATGGCTAAAGAAGCATCTTGATCAAAAACGTAACCCTTAGGAATAGCAAGTGGTTCTTCATCATCACTTTCATCAGTATCATCAGATTCAATATTTTCAATTTCTCTAGCCCTAGCAAGTTGTTCATCAAGAAAAGCACTAAGTGGCATAGTAGTATCAGGCAGAGAGGTAGTTTCATCATAATTATCATGCTTAGTAGAAGTGACATCATCAATAACATGTGACATATCAGAACGAATAGCAGAAGCAGGTGTAGGTGTTGCAAGCTTAATCAAAACAGAAGGTGAATCAAGTGCAGAGCTAGATGGCAGTTCCTTACCTCCCCTCGTAGTTGAGGGATAGATCTTGGTTTTTGGATCTCTCAAGTTCTTCATAATGATAAGCAGATATATATCCCAAGTGACTCAAAGAATAGAGCTATGCTCCCCGGCAACGGCGCTAGAAAATAGTCTTGATAACCCACAAGTATAGGGGATCGCAACAGTTTTCGAGGGTAGAGTATTCAACCCAAATTTATTGATCCGACACAAGGGGAGCCAAAGAATATTCTGAAGTATTAACAGCTGAGTTGTCAATTCAACCACACCTGGAAATTTAAAATCTGCAACAAAGTATTTAGTAGCAAAGTAATATGATAGTGGTGATAACGGTAGCAAAAGGTAACAGTAGTAGAAGTAATGTTTTTGGTATTTTGTAGTGATGATAGCAATAGCAACGGAAAAGTAAATAAGCGGAGAACAATATATGGAAAGCTCGTAGGAAATGGATCGGTGATGGAGAATTATGCCGGATGCGGTTCATCATGTAACAGTCATAACCTAGGGTGACATAGAACTAGATCCAGTTCATTGATATAATGTAGGCATGTATTCCAAACATAGTCATACGTGCTTATGGAAAAGAACTTGCATGACATGTTTTGTCCTACCCTCCTGTTGCAGCGGGGTCCTTATGGAAATTAAGGGATATTAAGGCCTCCTTTTAATAGAGAACCGGAACAAAGCATTAACACATAGTGAATACATGAACTCCTCAAACTATGGTCATCACCGGTAAGTATCCCGATTATTGTCACTTCGGGGTTAATGGATCATAATACATAATAGGTGACTATAGACTTTCAAGATAGGATCAAGAACACTCATATATTGATGAAAACATAATAGATTCAGATCTGATAGCAAGCAGCTGGCGCTGACACTTTTCTAGTTCCTGAGCTAGCTGGGTGTTCTTCTCCGTAAGCACCTGGTTGTACATTGATCCTTAAATCAGTTGTTTCAACTCCTTTAAGTCTCGGGGGCTACTGGCGTATGGTTATCATAGTCAGACAAAACAAATTTACCTGCACATCTTTCAAATGTTGCTTTGTGGCCCTGTTAATTCCATCTCGAGCAGCTCGGATGTATGCATCAGCCGAGCTTAATGTGTTAAACGACTCTTCTGAGAAGCCAGGGTCTTGTAAAATGGCCCGGCGGCGCCGATGATTCATGGCACTCTCCACTTCCGAGTTGGTGACGGATACATCATCCGAGTCCTCGGCTGGAGGATAGTCCGGCGTTGCCACCGCATCAGCCCCCGTCTTCACGGCAGGATTTGAATCCTGGCTGCGGGAAGTATGACCGCTCGAACCTCCGGATATAGTCCGGTGCACCTTTTTCCTAACACATGGAAAATGGGAAGGTCACGGTTGGACGTGACTGCTCAGGTGCATGTTGGCAAATTCGTACCTCTTCAATGAAGGTATGGCCGTGTCTTCGTTTGCTTTCCTCTTGGAAGACTCGCCCGGAGTAGGGGATGCCCTCTTCGGAGGTACCCCTGGAGTGGTATGTCGCGCCGAACCCTTCCCCTTTTGAGCACAGGATAGTGCGGTGGGTAAGAAGGAAGGAGAGATTTCTTTTGAATAAGGTGTCTTCGGATCACTTACGTGTGAAGCTGGAAGGAGGCCAGGGTAATCAGCAATAATAGGTACATATGTACCATCGTAGCTCATCTGATAGAACGTTCCCTCCTCAAGCTCCACGAATATGTCCGGGTCTTCTTCATATCCGGGGTCAAGATCCCAATTGCGATTCTCTGGCTGAGGGGCAGGGTCATGGATCCCCTCGATAGCCTTTCGCCATTCCTATTATGAGCAGATAAGATGCTGCCTGTCAACGAATGATCCAAGGACAAGATAAATTAAGTGAAGCTGAACCTTACCCAGCTGGGAGGATTGTACATGGAAAGTCCGTCTCGATGTTGGAGATGGCTGAACTCCTCCTTCTCCCCTTTATACAGATCGGCCAGGATCTTGGCTAGAGCGGAGGGGGTCTTCGGGCCTTTTCGGCCATAACATGAGGCGTCGTCTTCCCCGTTATAGTGCCACATGGGCAGTCCTCGGTATTGGAGTGGTTGGACCCCCCGCGTTATGGAAATTGCCATCACTTCGACTATTGACAATCCGAACTGGGCAAGAGTTTTAATCTTGCCCAGTAGCAAGATGATTTCCGTGCTATCCTCTTTCTCGAGGCTCCGAGGATGCCTGCTGTGGCGCTTCTTCTGCGGAGCATTTGAAAACTCGAGGAGGCCTATGCGGACGGGGTCGGGTAGAGCGATGTCGTCAATGTAGAACCATTCGGAAGACCACTCTTCAGGAGCTTTCTTCGGCGTGCCGGACAGATATCCGGTCTCGGCAATGGGCCACACTTCGGCTACTCCCACTTCAAAGATTGATCCACCTTGATTGCGAGGGACGAGGCAGAATAGTCTTCTCCATAAATCAAAATGGGCCTCACAACCCAGGAATAGTTCGCATAGGGAAACATAACCTGCAATGTGGAGGATGGAGCTAGGGGTAAAATTGTGCAGCTAGAGGCCGTAGTACTCCAGCAGCCCTCGGAGGAATGGGTGAATTGGAAACCCCACCCCCTCAGCAGATAGGGGACGAAGCATACCCGTTCTCCCGCAGACGGATTGGGAGAATCCTCTGCCTAGGTTTTGCCATTGAAGGAGGCCAACCCTGCTCGAACAGGGACCAGATCTACTTGAGGGAGAAATCCTTGCGTTTGTAGCTTTGCCAATCGGCTATGGGGCACAGAGCACCTCTCCCACTCGCTTCTCTCTAGGTTGGAACGAGAAGAGGAGCAGGGGTTATTGGCCATGTTGGAATGGTCCTGACTGGCGGTCTCTGAGGATTTTCTCCGCTTGGTGCCAAAGGGATCTGAGATCCAATCTCTTTAAATAGATACTCTTCCTTACAGTGCTGGGGTGTTATTTGCAAAAAAAAATACCCTGACTGTCTGCATTCGCTCGACACATGGAAAACGAGGACATTAAGCGCGCAGAAGCCGAGGGGAGACATAGAATCTATGGACGAATACACTACTTAAGGGAGGAACCCGCCTTGCAATACCGAAGATAATCCGTGTGATGAACACCTCGCTATTGAAGACTGGTTCAGGGGCTACTGAGGGAGTCCTGGACTAAGGGGTCCTCGGGCGTCCGGCCTGTTATCTATGGGCTGGACTGATGGGCTGTGAAGATATGACGACCAAAGACGGTGCCCGTGTCCAGATGGGACTCTCGTTGGTGTGGAAGGCAAGCTTGGCGAACAACTATGAAGATTCCATATTATGTAACCGACTCTATGTGACCCTAGATCCCCCTGGTGTTTATATAAACCCGAGGACTTAGCCCGGATAGGGGATACTCAATACCTTAGTCATACAGGCTAGACTTCTAGGGTTTAGCCATTACAATCTCGTGGTAGACCAACTCTTGTAATACTCGTATTCATCAATATCAATCAAGCAGGATGTAGGGTATTACCTCCATCAAGAGGGCCCGAACCTGGGTAAAGCTTCGTGTCCCCTGTCTCCTGTTACCATCAACCTTAGACGCACAGTTCGGGACCCCTACCCGAGATCCACCAGTTTTGACACCGACGGGCGCCATAGTCGATGGAGCCGCCGATGATGAAAATGGTGATGAAGATGACGCGCTGCTCGCGCTTTCGGGTTCGCCCAAGTGATCTCCCTACCTCGCACGCCAAAGATGTCATGGGAAACCACGGCCACCTGTGAGACCAAGAGCCCCTTTCTAGTTCGGCGAGGGGATGGCACGTGGAGCGTGGAACATCATGACAGAGATCACGCGTGCAGTTTTTACCCAGGTTCAGGTTGCCGTGAGGCGTAAAACCCTACTCCTGCTTTGGTGGATTGATGGTGGAAAAGATGATGGTGAGCGCAGCATGTTTTCCCGGAAGGGTTACCTCGGGGCAAGAACGGCTACGCACGTATTGATGCGTGAGGGTTCCAATCAGCCAACCCTTTCCACGGTTGCCAGGGGCCTCCTTTTATAGATCAAGGGGTCACCACAGTGGCAAATTAGTCATTACACACTGATTAGATAGCAAACAGTGCTATCATACCTAACTCTGCATACTGATAGAGTGCATTAAATGCACCGCTCAACGTCGCATCATAGCTCGCCCGGCAGGCCCTATCAGGCTGTTTTGCCAGCTTCGCGCCTGCTTGCTTGACACGTCTCAGGACGGGTGTCACTTGGAGGCATTTTCTATAGGAAGTGGCTGCCATGTGGCGAATAGCAGCCACTTAGTCATCTTGGAGCTTGACACCGCACCGATTGACGACATGCGTCGTGATGAGGTGGTGCAGTGGAGTGGTTTTTGCTTCATAAGCCCTGGCAGGCCTATCGGGACGACCCAAAGGCTTGCTTCCGGGGGTAACCCCATCCTTGGCAGGCTCGCCTGCCCAGCAAGGGATATTTTCCCTTAGCGATATCTTGCTTCTCTGGCTAGTCTTGGTCCTTTGAAGAACTGATCCCTTGTGCTTCAGTCTGACCTTGGTGATGTGATCTTGTTCTCGTGCCTGTGCACAGTATGGGCAACGGACCCAAGGTTTGTTGCACCGACACTTTTACTACTACAGCTGATGATTTTCATGAATATAATATGCATGTGCTTGGTGCTTGGTGCTCCTACTTGCAATTATTATGAGATAGGAACTACACCACAACCTCTCTATGTTTCCAACACAATAAAATTGCAAGAAACTCTGTATGCTATGTATCGGCCTTTACTTTGTCTGCATGAATTGTTCTTTTATGACATGCCGATGCATTGGAAGAGAGTTAGAATTCGTTGTTGCATGATATATGTTGCTTTGTGCTCACTACAAAATTACAAATCGTTGTTAATTAAAATTGGCTTTGACATACCTTGGGATCCGGGAGGATCAATTACTTGAGCACTATATGCCTAGCTTAATGGCTTTATAGAAAGTGCTACCAGGGAGACAGCCAGAAGTTTTAGAGTCATTTTATTCTGTTCTGTGCTTTTATAAAGTTTAAAAACAAAAAATATAGACGAAAACTTAAAACATTTAAAAAAGAAAAGTGGAAGTAAGAAAGACGAGCACCGTTGAAGTGGAGGAGCTCCGTGAACTTTGTTCATGCCCATGGAAACTTTGCAAACCTTGATGACAGAAACTCTTCAACGGAAATCATTATCCCCATGTACAAATCTATTGTATTATACAAATGATGTGCCAAGATTTGCCATTAGGATGTTTAGATTGCTTGTTTGGTATGTGCAACGCCAAAGTAGAAACTTTTGTTGTAGTGCATG